>NC_073639.1:35179924-35482954 GCF_029407905.1 Bubalus kerabau | reverse complement strand
AATACTGTGACAGATTTTCAATCTGTAACCTTGAGTGCAGAGGATCCCTGTGAGTTCTAGAGGCCATATGGTGCTTCTCTGCAGTCATATGGAAGCCCAGCTGGGCCACCTAAAGATTTATGATCAATTACCTATGCTCAAAGGCCACAAACCCATTGAACAATGGCTCTTTCTGAGCTTCTATGTCAGGAAAACAACCGGCTATTGTAGAGTCCCTTTGTCAACAGGAGAAGTTATTAACTTAAATTACACGAGTTTATACTTCAAATGGGCTTTTTAGTTGATTATAAAATATGAAGTGCCTTGAAAGAAGTTTAAGTCTTCAAATAATAAACATATCCACAGACACAAACATACACACAGAACACACACTCACACCCACATACATCAGCACTATCAAACTTTCTGGTATAGCTTATGTAAACTTCCATAGGACATAAGTAATAAAACGAACACTTTTTTTCCTTGTTTCCTCCTATACTTTCTTGATTATTTTATTCTAAGTTGAGCCAACCTGGAAAATATTTTATGAATTGAAATTCCATTTTTAAGTCTAGCTATCATCTTATTGTCTATTTTCCTTTATAATTTAATGGCAAACAGCTCTGGGGAAAATATGGTGTTTTCTTCAGGTTCTCCTTAAAGATTACTCAGTTTATTGGTAATATTTTTGCATGTTTACCATGCCCACTGGCACATGCACATGTTTATTTCCACATTGTTCCAGGAGGAATTTGAGAAAGAATCTCTATAAAGTACTTTTACTAGTTTGAATAAAAGTTTTATTTATTAGTACTTTTCATTTCCAATATTCTGAAATTTAGTGTTCTGAAGAGATTTGTTCCTTTATATAAGAAGAATGAAAAATAGTTACTTCTAACTCTGTTGCTTAGAAGGGATGAGTGGAGAATGGTGGAAACACATAAAGTGAGACTTAGGCAGAATTAGAAATAGGGCCATTAATTTTCTAATCTAAAATTCGGGATGAAAATCTAGGACTAAAAAATACTTTATCTCTTATGTTTCATCAAATGTCACATTATTTACCTCCAACAGCTTTGTATATTAGAAAAAACTCTTTACTATAAATTATATTAAACTCTCTCATATTTTTACATTATTAATTTATGACGTATTTAAGTTTATTGACATACTAATACACTGCATAAATCTCAGCTGATGGTTTTATATTGCAAATACAGCTTTCCTTGCTTTGTGTTTATAATGCATCTCCACAAGCGTCCTTAATTATGATTAATTCTGAGAGCTAGCTGAACTATAACATGGACAGTATTTTTTCTGACAAAATCGTAAGCAATTAATACTTGTTTATACCCTGCCATTTCAACAAAAGAATCAGACTCATGTCTCAATATCACTACAGAGAAAATGAAAATCTATTCTAGAAGTAATTGAGAAGTCTATTTTTCCCAAAACAAAAATTAACAAACTTTGAGTTTGAAATTTTCTTTTTTAAAATCAGTGTAAGTTTTTTGGTGATACACTGCCAGTGAACATATCTTGAGCTTTTAAGTTACATATATCTTTTTTTTAGGATATTGTTAATTTCCAAGAAAGAAATCATTCAAATACAAGCAAAATAAGTATTATTTTCACTAAATTAGTTTATAAAATGACTAAATTCAATACAACAGTAGTTGTTTGTTTTCTGTGTCAAAAAGCATGAGAACTTTTAAAATTGTTTTTTAAAATTAAAAAATAATTTGCACAGATATTAAATGTTAATACTAATGTTAGTATGTTATCAAGTTTATAAAAGTATCAAAAATATCAATGATGTTTTTCTATTAGGTAGTTACTTAGTGTTATTAATGAGCTATTCAATGTCTTTTATCTTTACATAATGAAAACATGCTTCTAAAAATTTACATTGGGTGGAATCTGACTCAAATTTTTTAAAAATGTGGCACACAATTCCAGACGTTTCTCCATTGCACTATGATTTATTTGTTCTCTTATTTTTGTGGATTGTTATATTGGGGGAGATTGCTAATCAGGAAGAAAAGAAAGTATGTAAACAGGTGATTTCTAAAAATTACTGATACAACTATTAATCCGGAAGGGCATGTATTTCCTTTTTCAAATCCCTGAGCTTCCCTAAATGCATCTGTTATCCAAAGAACTTCTTGGTTTTAGAAAGTCTGTACTACATGAATCATAATGGCAGAATTTTTCACACAAAAAGTAGTCAGTGGGACAAAACAGATTTAGCGAGTAAATAATAAAGTTGTTCTCTACACAAAAGTTATCCTCATACACTTATATGTAGACAATAATATCAAATCCAAGTAAGAATTAGGAATGTTGATTAAGGTATGTAAAATATACTGAAATCAATTATTATTTGTGTCTTTAATTAGAAAATATAATTTGTGTTTGCTTTAAGATTTTCAAAGTACTATTTTAGGTATGCCTATAAGCTTTACCTTAAAAAATGCTTTAGTGTTTATATTCCAATTGCTATTTATTCCTTGACCTTTATTGTCATTGCTAAATCAATGAAACAAGAAAATAATTCAGACTTTGTGACACAGCAGTGTAATAAAAATAATGCCTAAAATTATAATGATTGAGGATGTGCATTTTTAAAACTCCAAAACATAATTAGGGAAGATGAAAATGATATCCAAAGTTTCCATCTATTTGCACTCCTTCAGTAAAATCAGAATAATGAGATCCCTGTAGTCATTAAAAAATATGAGAGGTGATTTAATTGTTTCGGGGGCTCCCAATCTGATGCTTATCCTAGAACTACAGCTCAGACAAAGCATATTTATCATGGACCATAACAAGTGAACCTATAAAATCTATAGAGTAAAATGATATAAATCACCAGGCAGTAAATAGTCACTGGACCTCTGGACTTTAAGAATTCCCACTTCTTCAATTAAACAATATGAACTCTATAAGAATGGTAGAAGGAAAAATTTAATGATCTAGAATAGAGACGACAAACTGGTGGATTAAGACACTAAGTATTCACTGGACTTACGGGGTTTAGAAAATTCTCATTTCTTTAATGAAGCAAATGAATTCTGTATATGGTTGAAATATATACAAAGATGATCTATCAGAGACATTGCACACTAGAGGCCTGAGGGATTTAGCTTAAAAATATGTTCCATTTGCACTGAATTGAGTAGGTAGGCAGTCTTGATTCCAATTTGAATTTCATTGGCAACATTTAAAAATTCTGAGTTTTCCTATAAAAATCCATTCTAATTTATGTTAAAGTTGAAAAAATGTGGTCACTGGTACCTTATTAACACACAGTGATGTTCCATTAAGTCTGTAGTGCAGCTGCATCTTAGCCAGGATGCATACGAACTTTCATCATACCCTTTACCTCTCCTTCTTTGAGTCATGAAGGTCTAATTTCACATGCAACTGTCTGTAGACCCTCCTTGCCTATCCACTGACTCAGTTTATCCCCTATTCTGTTTCTCTGCTCTATATTCAAGGCAATTATCACTACTGAACAATCTTCTTTGCTTACTTGCTAATGACTGGTCAAATTTTTATAGAACTGAAGTGTTGACTCCCTAATACCTTGGCATGTTTCCCAGGAGCTAGAATAAACCTGGGTATGCAAGGCTGCTTCAACATTCAAAGATTAATCAATGTAATCCACTATAATTTTAAAAAATCATACAATCAGAGAAAAATATCATTAAAAAAATCCAAGGTCCACTGATAAAACTTCTCAGTAAACTAGAAATATCATCAGAATTTGATAAAGAGAATCTTAAAGGAAACAAAAAACTTATAGCTAACATCTTATTTAATGAGAAAGGACTAAACATTTTGTTTTGAAGATTAGGAAAAGGGCAAGAATGTTTGCTCTCATACTGCTATTCAATGTAATATGGCAAAGTAAACAATTAAAGGGCAGAAAAATTTGGAAAGGAGAAAAGTAAAGTTGTCTATTTCTGAAGATGAAATGATAGTCTACATAGAAAATCTCAAGGAACTTAACAACCACCACAACAAAAATACATGTAGAACAAATAAATTAGTCTAGCAAGACAGCAGGATGCAGAATCAGAAAAATCAATTGTGTCTATATAAAAATAGCAAATACGTGATAACTAAAATTAAAAGCACAACATCATTTACAGTTGCTCCAAGGAAAATGGAACACTTAGGTAAAAATAGAACAGGAGTATGGTTTATGTGTTTAAAATTACTAAATGATCATGAAAGAGGTTTTAAAATGCCCAATGAAATTGAAAGACACATAATGTTTATGTAAAGGAAAACTCAAAGATTCAAATCTCCTTGTACTGCAATACAGGATTAACACAATTCCTATTAAAAATAAACAAACAAATAGGAATGTTTCATGTAGACACAAACAAGCTTGTTCCAAAATTTATACAGTAAGTCACAGGCCCCAGTACATTTAAAACAATCATGAAAAAGAATAATGAGGGAGAAATTATTCTTCCCAATATTGAATCTTACTACACAGCTACAGACATCAATGATACTGGTACAGTAACAGACACACAGATCAATCAAACAGAACAGAGAACTCTAAATCTGACCACATTAATATCCCTAAATGACTTGTGATGAAGGTGCAAAGTAATTCAATGGAGGAAAGATAACCTTTTCAACAAATGATTCTAGAGCTATGGAAAATCTACTGGCTAAAAAAAAACCATATGTTTCACACTTTATCATACAAAATTACTTTAAAAAGCTAATAGATAATATAAAGAAAATTAGAAGGAAAGCTTTTATCTAAGAGAATCTATTTATAAACTATCTAACACAAAAATTGTATCTGGGATGTAAAAATAACTCTCCAAACTCAAAAGAATCCAGATTCATAATGGATAAAAAATATGAGCAGATTTTACAATCTCATACTTCTACAAAAGAACCCAAAATGCAGTACTTGGATGCAATCTCAAAAATGACAGAATGATCTGTGTTAGTTTCCAAGGTAAATCATTCAATATCACAGTAAACCAAGTCTATGCCAGACCAGTAACACTGAAGAAGCTGAAGTTGAACGGTTCTATGAAGGCCTACATAATCCTGTAGAACTAACACCAAAAAAAAAAAAAAAAAAAAAAAAAAGGAAAAGTCCTTTTCATTATAGGGGACTGGAATGCAAAAGTAGGAAGTCAAGAGATACTTGGAGTAACAGGCAAATTTGGCCTTGGAGTACAGAATGAAGCAGGGCAAAGGCTAATAGTTTTCCCAAGAGAATGCACTGGTCATAGAAAACACCATCTCCCAACAACACAAGAGAAGACTCTATGCATAGACATCACCAGATGGTCAATACTGAAATCAGGTTGATTATATTCTTTGCAGCCAAAGATGGAGAAGCTCTATACAGTCAGCAAAAATAAGACCAGGAGCTGACTGTAGCTCAGATCATGAATTCCTTATTGCCAAATTCAGACTTAAGTTGAAGAAAGTGGGGAAAACCACTAGACCATTCAGGTATGACCTAAATCAAATCCCTTATGACTATACAGTGGAAGTGAGGAATAGATTTAAGGGACTAGATCTGATAGAGTGCCTGATGAACTATGGACAGAGGTTCATGACATTGTACAGGAGACAGGGATCAAGACCATCCCCAAGAAAAAGAGATTCAAAACAGCAAAATGGCTGTCTGAGGAGGCCTTACAAATAGCTATGAAAAAAAGAGAAGCAAAAAGCAAAGGAGAAAAGGAAAGGTATACCCATTTGAGTGCAGAGTTCCAAAGAATAGCAAGGAGAGATAAGAAAGTCTTCCTCAGAGATAAATGCAAAGAAACAGGAAAATAACAGAATGGGAAAGACTAGAGATCTCTTCAAGCAAATCAGAGATACCAAGTGAACATTTCATGCAAAGATGGGCTCGATAAAGGACAGAAATGGTATGGACATAACAGAAGCAGAAGATATTAAGAAGAGGTGGCAAGAATACACAGAAGAACTATACAAAAAAGATCTTCATGACCCAGATATTCACAATGATGTGATCACTCACCTAGAGCCAGACATTCTGCAATGGGAAGTCAAGTGAGCCTTAGGAAGCATCACTATGAACAAAGCTAGTGGAGGTGGTGGAATTCCAGTTGAGCTATTTCAAATCCTTAAAGATGATGCTGTGAAAGTGCTGCACTCAATATGCCAGCAAATTTGGAAAACTCAGCAGTGGCCACAGGACTGGAAAAGGTCAGTTTTCATTTCAATCTCAAAGAAAAGCAATGCCAAAGAATGCTCACACTACCGCATAATTGCACTCATCTCACACGCTAGTAAAGTAATGCTCAAAATTCTCCAAGCCAGGCTTCAGCAACACATGAACTGTGAACTTCAGTTGTTCAAGCTGATTTTAGGAAAAGCAGAGGAACCAGATATCAAATTGCCAACATTCACTGGATCATCGAAAAAGCAAGAGAGTTCTAGACAAACATCTATTTCTGCTTTATTGACTATGCCAAAGGCTTTGACTGTGTGGATAACAAAAAAATGTGGAAAATTCTGAAAGAGATGGGCATACCAGACCACCTGACCTGCCTCTTGAGAAACCTGTATGCAGGTCAGGAAGCAACAGTTCAAAATGGACATGGAACAACAGACTGGTTCCAAATAGGAAAAGGAGTACGTCAAGGCTGGATATTGTCATCCTGCTTATTTAACTTATATGCAGAGTACATCATGAGAAATGCTGGGCTGGAGGAAGCACAAGCTGGAATCAAGATTGCTGGGAGAAATATCAATAACCTCAGATATACAGATGACACCACCCTTATGGTAGAAAGTGAAGAGGAACTAAAGAGCCTCTTGATGAAAGTGAAGGTGGAGAGTGAAAAAGTTGGCTTAAAGCTCATCATTCAGAAAATGAAGATCATGGCATCTGGTCCTATCACTTCATGGCAAATAGATGCGGAAACAGTGGAAACAATGGCTGACTTTATTTTTCTGGGCTCCAAAATCACTGCAAATGGTGATTGCAGCCATGAAATTAAAAGACACTTACTCCTTAGAAGGAAAGTTATGACCAACCTAGACAGCATATTAAGAAGCAGAGACATTACTTTGCCAACAAAGGTCCGTCTAGTCAAGGCTATCGTTTTTCCAGTGGTCATGTATGGATGTGAGAGTTGGACTATAAAGAAATCTGAGCACCGAAGAATTGATGCTTTTCAACTGTGGTGTTGGAGAAGACTCTTAAGAGTCCATTGGACTGCAAGGGGATCCAACCAGTCCATCCTAAAGGAAATCAATCCTGGGTGTTTATTGGAAGGACTGATGTTGAAACTGAAACTCCGGTATTTTGGCCACCTTATTCAAAGGGCTGACTCATTTGAAAAGACCCTGATGTTGGGAAAGATTGAAGGCAGGGGGAGAAGGGGATGACAGAGGATAAGATTGTTGGATGGCATCACCAACTCAATGGACATGAGTTTGGGTAAACTCTGAGAGTTTGTGATGGACGGGGAGGCCTGACATGCTGTGGTTCAGGGGTCGCAAAGAGTCAGACACGACTGAGCAACTGAACTGACTGATTCCTAGAAACTCTTTTACTGTGTTCCTGTGAACAGAATCCAATTATCTGAAAAGTCCTGTATATAATAACCCCCACCCTGAGTATTCTCTTCACCTTCTTTCTTACTCAAAGCAGGCTGATGAACATGACCCCACTGTTCAGAGATTAGGATGTGCAAAGTCACAACTCTCAAGTGTGTATGTGTGTGTGTACAGAGTGGGTTGTTTTTACCAAACTCCACTCCCAGGAACCTTGAGATTGAGCATATGTTGTCCAGGCTCCTCAGAGCCACTTGCATATAATTTTCTGTGGGTCTCAAGGCCCTCAACTCTCTGGAATTACAGGTCGCTTCCTTTACATTGATTGAAGAGTTTAACACCTGAATTCACCCTCTCTTCTTACATAATTTATTATTTCAGTACCAACACATCAGATCCTTTCAGTAGCCTATTCTGTTACCTTGACTTTTTATCCTGTACGCCATCTCAGCTACTCATTTCTGTGATGATATATGAAAAACCTATTATTTCTAATGACATTAGCTCTATTTAAATGCCACTTTCTGGAACACAGCCATATGTCTGTTGAATATTCTCCCTCTAATATCCCAATTCCAATAAATATTCAAATGTAATGGGACCTATAATTTATTAAACATTTTCATTCTCTTCCAAATTGAATCCATTCTTTTCTTACTTACCCTTTAGAAACTTACTTACTTAACCTTCCCTGCATCTGTCTTTGACCCTGGTTTGCTAGGCCCACCCCCTCCCATCTCATTTATGGTGGTGTCAGGCTGAGAGCTTCAATATTTACCCCACATAGTCTGTAAACATTTTCAAGCACATGACGGCCTTCAAATCCCTTAATGCTAGCACTTATCCCCATGCCCTTGATAACATCATGTCCATAAATATGGGTCTGATTTTATCTTCTCTGCCCCTTGATCTCTGCCTCTCACCACAGATGACATACCTTATTTTTTTTATAACCCCTGTCTTTGTGTTTCATAGTTATTTGCTCCATTATGTAATCTAGCTGCACCTATGAAAACATAACCTTCATAAAAGGAGGGTATATATATATTTTCTGCTCTTCTCCCCTCTGCTGTACAAAACACAATCTAGAATACTTCCTGGCATATTAATATTAATAACAAATATTGATAGATTTTATTGAATCAGTTACTGAATAAAATATCAATATTGTAAAACAGATTTTACCTATGTATATAACATACCATTTTTTATTTTTAATAAAATGATTTGGATGAAGAATATATATAATTATAAGGTATATAATTATAAGCTATATAATTAGAATAAGTACCTATTAAATATCTCCATTTTAAATATTAAATACTTAATACAGTATTTGAAATACATTTAATATTTACACATCTAAATAAAATACTTAAATATTTACATTTAGTATTTAAATATATACTTAATACAGTATTTAATAAATATTAAATACTGGTGTTACTAAACCAGTATTTTTCTCCTCTATTCAATTATTTTGTCTCCCCTCCTTGGTAAAAATTAAATCAAATCTGTCCTTGCTATTTCCATAATGTTAAAAAGTCATTTCATCTAAAAAAGTATTATTTGATTTTTAAATTATATAGAATTATATAATATGTGTAGTCTTCAAGAACTAGCTTTTTTTCATTCTCATGTATGTTTTAATTTAAGATGTTGCATATAGTCATCATTTATTTTCAATACATAAATATCATGCTTTCAGTTCAGTTCATTTCAGTCGCTCAGTCGTGTCCAACTCTTTGCAACCCCATGAATTGCAGCACGCTAGGCCTCCCTGTCCATCACCAACTCCCAGAGTTCACTCAAACTCATGTCCATTGAGTCGGTGATGCCATCCAGCCATCTCATCCTCTGTCGTCCCCTTCTCCTCCTGCCCCCAATCCCTCCCAGCATCAGGGTCTTTTCCAATGAGTCAACTCTTAGCATGAGGTGGCCACATTATTGGAGTTTCAGCTTCAGCATCATGCTTTACTTAGCCTATTTAAAGCAGACTATTGTTTCATGTATTTGCAATTTTTGGAACTGTGCAGAGTACTGCAAAGACATTTCTTATAAATATTTCCTGGTACACATTTCTATGATTTACTCTGGACTAAACAGAAGCAATTGTATTTTCATTTCTCTTGGGAATCAATGGGGAACATATTAAAATAATGCATTTAAAATAACTATTCAAATATAAAATGCTTAAGAATAATCAGATTTTGAAAAAAAAAATCTCCATTTAAAAGTATAAAATGACTGAGAGAAAATAAAGACAACTATATAGAAGATATATTCATCTATTAACCCAATGTTATTAAAATATTCTCTTTAAATTTATTAAAAGATGCACTACAATTTCAAATATGTTGAACTTTTTAACTCAAAAATATAATAAAAGTATTACTTATATTTTTGGAATACTGTCCAAATACACATCACACTTATTTTTAGCATTACATAGAATATTAAAAGCTTGATGTTATGGTAAGCATTAATGACTCTGAAATCCTAGAAAGGATATTCTATTTTAAAAGAAATTTTCAGGTAGCTGTGATACATGCTAAATTTTAAGAAGAAAGAATCTATCTGTGTACTAATTTTTTAAGGTTTAAGACTTCAAATTCTTAGTTCAATAATTGAATTCTCAATAGAATATAGTCATTGAAATCCAGTCAATACTGCATTTTTGACTTATGCACTTATCAGAACACATCAAATTCTTCTCTTTCTTACTAGCCTTCAAAAATATTCAGCACTTAAGATTAGAGAGGTAAATGAATATTTTACCCACAAATTTTACAATAAAAGTGATAATTATCTGTTAAAAGGTGTTGAAAAAGGAAATAATGTTCAATATCTCATAAGTAGCAATAATTTCATGTACTTTGTGAAAGCTATAGAAATGTGAGATGTGTTTGATTTCTGATGTTATACAAACTGAAAAGTGTTTGTTGGTATTGGCAAAGCACAATAAAGTGTCATTTATTTGACTATTTTGTTCTAAAGTCACCACTGCTAACCTTAAAAAAAAAAAAAAAAAAAAAAAAACATAAAACCTAGTTAACGCACCTAATACTGTACCGCAGGGTATATTTTCCACCAAGCCATCTGGAAAGCAGCTAATGCCTTGAAACATGAGAATTGATAGCCCTTTTATTTTTATCACTGCCTGTGTAGATCTTTAAAGCACTTTATAACTTCTAAATCAGACATATCAATATTCACATCAGAATACAAAATGGTAACAATGACCAAAGCTCAAGAGCCTAATAGTTAACAAAATTTTCATTACATATTGCATACTGTCTTATGCTGTAATTTATGTCAAGAGTAAAACAAAACATAAATTGAATTCTAATTCAGCACATCTCCCTTTAGTATCCTCTATCCATATACAGATGCACACATACGTATATGTAATATTATGTATATCATGGAGCAAATGATTACTTAGAAAAGTCACGCTGATTGCATAATAGTTCTTAAAAGAATATCATATGTAGCAATGTTTATTCATGAAGTAGAATTCAAAGATAATTAACATGTGTAAAAACTAAATGAACACTGATATTTTAGGAATCAGTGAACTAAAATGGACGGGAGTAGGTGAATTTAATTCAGATGGCCATTATGTCTACTACTGTGGGAAAGAATCCCTAAAGAATCGAGTAGCCCTCACAGTCAACAGGCCTTCCCTTGTGGCTCAGCTGGTAAAGAATCCGCCTGCAATGTGGGAAACCTGGGTTCAGTCCCTGGGTTGGGAAGATCGCCTGGAGAAGGGAAAGGCTACCAGCTCCAGTATTCCGGCCTGGAGAATTTCACAGACTGTTTAGTATATGGGGTCACAAAGAGGTGGACACAACTGAGTGACTTACACTTTCACGGTCACAGTCACCAAAAGAGTCCAAAATGCAGTGCTTGTGTGCATACTAAGTCCCTCCAGTCATGACTGACTCTGTGACACCATGGACTATGCCCTCCAGGCTCCTCTTTCCATGGGAGTCTCCAGACAAGCACACCAGAGTGGGTTACCATGCCCTCTTCCAGGCTGAAATGCAGCACTTGGGTGAAATCTCAAAGACAACAGAATGATCTTGGTTCATTTCAAAGGGAAACATTCCAACATCACAGTAATCCAAGCCCATGTCCCCAGCCACTAATGCTGAAGAAGCTGAAGTCAAACAGTTCTATGAAGATCTACAAGAAATTTTAGAACTCACACACACACACACACACACACACACACAAAGATGTCCTTTTCATCATAGGGGACTGGAATGCAAAAGTAGGAAGTCAAGAGATACCTGAAGTAACAGGCAAGTTTGACCATGGAGTACAAAATGAAGCAGGGCAAAAGCTAATAGACTGTTGCCAATAGAATGCATTGGTCATAGCAAACACCCTCTTTCAACAACACAAGAGACAAATCTACACATGGACATTACCAGATGGTCAATACCAAAAGTAGATTGATTATATTCTTTGCAGCTGAAGATGGAGAAGTTCTATACTGTCAGCAAAAACAAGCTGGGGAGCTGACTATGGCTCAGACCATGAGCTCCTTATCGCCAAATTCAGACTTAAATTGAAGAAAGTAGGGAAAACCAGTAGGCCATTCAGGTGTGACCTACATCAAATCCCTTACGATTATACAGTAGAAATGACAAACAGATTCAAGGGATTAGATCTAACACAGAGTGCCTGAAGAACTATGGATGGAGGTCTGTAACATTGTATAGGAGATGGTAACCAAAATCATCCCCCAAAATAGAAACTTAACAAGGCAAAATGTTTGCCTGAGGAGGCCTTACAATATCTGAGAAGGGAAGAGAAGCAAAAAACAAAGGAGAAAGGGAAAAATATACCTAACTAAATATAGAGTTCCAAAGAATAGCAAGGAGAGATAAGAAAGCCTTCTTAAGTGAGCAAAGCAAAGACAGAGGAAAATAGAATGGGAAAGACTAAAGATATCCTCCAGAAAAATAGAGATACCAAAGGAACATTTCATGCAAAGATGGGTGCAATAAAGCACAGAACTAGTAAGGACTTAACGGAAGCAGAAGAGATTAAGAAGAGATGGCAGGAATACACAGAAGAATTGTACCAAAACAGTCTTAATGACCCACAAAACCACTATGGTGGTCACTCACCTAGAGCCAGACATCCTGGAGTGTGAAGTCAAACAGGCCTTTGGAAGCATTACTATGAACAAAGCTAGTGGAAGTAATGGAGTTCCAGCTGAGCTGTTTCAAATCCTAAAACATGATGCTGTGAAAGTACTGCTTCCAATATGCCAGCAAATTTGGAAAACTCAGCAGACGCACCAGGACTGGACAGATAAGTTTCATTCTAATCCCAAAGAAGGGAGATGCCAAAAATGTTCAAACTACAGTACTGTTGCGCTCATTTCCCATGCTAGCCAGGGAATGCTCAAAATCTTTCAGGGTTCACTTAAGCATTATGTGAACTGAGAAATTCCAGATGTACAAGCTAGACTTAGAAAAGGCAGAGGAACGAGAGATCAAATTGCCAACATCCTCTGGATCATCAAAAAGAGAGAGAGCTCTAGAAAAACATCTACTTCTGCTTTATTGACTACGCCAAAGCCTTTGACTGTGTGGATCACAAAAAAATGGAAAATTCTAAAGAGATGGGAATACCATACCACCTTACCTGCCTCCTGAGAAATCTGTATGCAGGTTAAGAAGCAACAGTTAGAACTGGACATGGAACAACAGACTGGTTCCAAATTGGGAAAGGAAGACATCAAGGCTGTATATTGTCACCCTTCTTATTTAACTTATATGCAGAGTACATCATGAGAAATGCTGGGCTGGAAGAAGCACAAGATGGAATCAAGATTGCTGGGAGAAGTATCAATAACCTCAAATACTCAGATGACAACAAACTTATGCCAGAAAGCAAAGAAGAAATAAAGAGCCTCTTGATATAAATGAAAGAGGAGAGTGGAAAAAGTTGGCTTAAAACTCAACATTCGTAAAACTAAGATCATGGCATCTGGTCCCATCACTTCATGGCAAATAGATGGGGAAACAATGGAAACAGTGACAGACTTTATTTTTTTGGCCTCCAAAATATCTGCAGATGGTGTCTTGCAGCCATGAAATTCAAAGACACTTGCTCCTTGGAAGGAAAGTTATGACCAACCTAGATAGCATATTAAAAGCAGAGACATTACTTTGCTGGTAAAGGTCTATCTAGTCAAAGCTATGGTTTTTCCAGTGGTCATGAATGGATGTGAGAATTGGACTATAAAAAAACTGAGTGCCAGAGAATTGATGCTTTTGAACTGTGGTGTTGGAGAAGACTTTGAGAGTCCCTTGAACTGCAAAGAGCTCCACCCAGTCCATCCTAAAGGAAATCGGTCCTGAATATTCATTGGAAGGACTGATGTTGAAATTGAAACTCCAATACTTTGGCCACCTGATGCAAAGAACTGAGTCATTTAAAAAGACCCTGATGCTTGGAAAGATTGAAGGCAGGAGGAGAAGGGGACGAGAGAGGATGAGATGGCTTGATGGCATCACCGACTCAATGGACATGAATTTGAGTAAGGTCCAGGAGCTGGTGATGGACAGGGGAGCCTGGCATGCTGCAGTCCATGGGGTCACAAAGAGTTGGACACGGCTGAGCAACTGAACTGAACTGAAGCCCTGCTTCATTGACTATGCTGAAGCCTTTGACTGTGCAGATCACAATAAACTGTGGAAAATTCTTAAAAGTGTTGAGAATACCAGACCATCTTACCTGCCTCCTGAGCAACCTGTATGCAGGTCAAGAAGCAACAGCTAGAACCAGAGATGGAACAATGGACTGGTTCAAAATTGGGAAAGGAACATGTTAAGGTTGTATATTGTCAGCCTGCTTATTTAATTTCTATGCTGAGTACATTATGCAAAATGCTGGGCTGGATGAATCTCAAGCTGGAATCAAGATTGATGAAGTTGAAAGAGGAGAGTGAAAAAACTGGCTTGAAACTCGGCATTCAAAAAACTAAGTTTATGGCATCCATTGGCATCACTACCTGGCAAATAGATGGGGGAAAAATGGAAACCGTGACAGACTTTATTTTCTTGGTCTCTGAAATCACTGTGGATGGTGACTGCAGCCATGAAAGTAAAAGACATCTGCTCCTTGAAGGAAAAGCTCTAACAAACCTAGACAGTATTTTGATATTTGGCAAAACTAATACAGTTATGTAAAGTTTAAAAATAAAATAAAATTTAAAAAAAAAAAAAAAAAGGTGAGACATCACCTTTCTGACAAAGGTCCATCTAGTTAAAAGTACATTATTTCCAGTAGTCATGTATGGATGTGAGAGTTGGACCATAAAGAAGGCTGACTGCCAAAGAACTGATGATTTCAAACTATGGTTCTGGAGAAGACTACTGAATGAGTCCCTTGGAGAGCAAGTGGATCAAACTAGTCAATCCAAAGAAAATCAACACGAAATATTCATTGAAAGGACTGAAGCTGAAGCTCCAAATACTCTGGCCACATGATATGAGGAGCAAACTCATTGGAAAAGACCCTGATGCTGGGAAAGATTGCGGACAGGAGGAGATAGGGGTGAAAAAGTTGAGATGGTTGGATGGCATCATTGACTCAATGGACATAAGTTTGAGCAAACTCCAGAGATGGTGAAGGACAGGGAAGCCTGGCATGCTGCAGGCCATGGGGTCACAAAGAGTTGGACACAACTTAGCAACTGAACAACAACAAATACATTTATAACCTAAAGTTAAAAAAAAATAGAATTTAAATATGTCTTATATGTCATCTTACAAATATGCACCTTTACAAAGCACACATTTTCTCTGCAGTATTCATTGCAACGTATTGCTTTGCATCACAAGGAGAAATAAACCAAAAACAGTACTTGAACCTGAGTACCTCCCTAGAGAATTATTATCACACAATATTTAGGAAAGTAAACTTTAAAATTTGCAACTCCTACACACACACATACACACAAGCAATATAGAGAAAAGTATATCATGGAGTACTAACAGAAGTCAGAAATAGTACTTTAGTATTATAATAAATAGTATTTTGCTAGGAGTTAGAAATGTTCCTCTCCTAAGTGTTCTTAAATAAGCAAACATCATTCAAAATGAAAATAGTCATGATTTGAATGACTACAAATGAAAACAGAATCCAGCCATATTAATATGTTTTAAAATAGGATCTGTTTATTTTCATCTTGGATTTGGAATGTCCCAATATGAAGACAGACAGAGGGACAGAGAGCCTGAAAAGTCTGTAGAACCCTTGGGGGCCAGAGCCAGAGAGAAGAGGCTGATCAGTCGTGGATGAGGATTCAATCCCTTTTTATATGGGACACAAAAGTGCAAGAACACTGCCAAGATGACTGACCCCAAAGGTCCTGTCTAATGGTTATGCCTGTTTATATAATATGGACTATTAATGTCTTTACCTTTGATCATTCAAAAATAGTAATTTTACTTTTGGAGGGTCTGTAGAGGATAGGTAGTTACAGTGGATTTGCAGAAGAATAGCATTAGCTGGAGGGACAGAATCTGCTGTCTCATTAATGCCAATCCTGATCTTCATATGATGCATGAACTGTCTTCATAAAATCAAACTGAAGAATTCTTTTTCTCACATATTCTATGAGAAATATTTTAAAGTTTTAATGTGAAAATCAAAGTGGACATATTTCCAACAGACACAGGTTTCACTAAACTTTAAAATAAAACATAGAAAATTAAATGTTGGTTTTATAGCAGGTGGTAGCAAGTTTCATTTCCAGAGATCTCCATATAGTATTGGGTTGACCAAAAAGTTTGTTCAGGTTTTTCGGTAAGATATTGCAGAAAAAGCCTAAGCAACATTTTGGCCAACCTAATATAAGCTTGAATCTCTATTACATTAGGGCTACTTTGGTAAAAATATTTCCTAAGTCATAGGTGTTAAGGAAAAGCAACTGGATCTGAATTAGCTTTTTGAGCCCACACAGCACTTACTGGATATGAGGTCTTGGCCACAGATCAATAGTTCCTTGCTTCACTTTCCCTATTCTGAGACAGAAATAATTAATATGTAACTAGAAAAATGCATGTAAATGGGGAATACATAATAAACTTTCAAACAAAGGCTTGCCTTCATTACTATTACTATTAACAGTATTACTATTACTACCACTATTACTAATATTACCAATTCTGCCACCAGTAGTTTTTCATTGGGTACCTACTTGAATAATTCCAAGGACACTGGCTTTAATACTATGTACAAGAAGATCTGCATTGTTAGATGGATCAAATAATTTATCATATTTTCCTTACTGTTATTAAATAAAAATTTGCCTCCCAATAATTTTTATCTACTTATTTTTTTCTCTTTATGGAAACGACTTCTGCTTAGAGTAACCCTTATTCTGATATCTGACATAAATGGCATAGCTCAAGTGTGTTCAGTTTCCTCAAACACTTCTCATAAGTGGTTTCTATTATTATTGTCCTGCTGCTGCTGCTGCTAAATCGCTTCAGTCGTGTCCGACCCTGTGCGACCCCAGAGACGGCAGGCTCCCCCATCCCTGGGATATGGTTTGGCTCCTCAGTGTCCTTTGTAAATATTGCGCTCTGAATTGTATAAAGTGTTACTCATGCAGCCAGAACAACACAGTAAATATGAAACTCTTTTACATGTTAACAGTTTCCCAATTAACTTTATTGAATTGTTAAAAGTTAATTTATTAACTTTATTTAGAATTATGATGTCATGTTTCCATTAAACTGACTGGTATTCTGATGACTTCCCCTTCCTGGCTCCTTTCATGAAATTAATCTTTATGCTTTCACCTCAATTATTTTTTTTTGAAAAGTGAGCATTCCTCTTTGTCTCTACAATATTTTAAATTATCTGTTTGTTTGACTTATGGGAAGTGAAGTCTTTATTCACACGGAAAATCACATTCATCTTGATGTCTTCCGTGTTTATTGAATAAACATATAAGCAAAATAGTAGACTGAGAATTCTAATTTTAAGTCCAAAATCTGGTGTTTCACTTTTAAATACATATGCTTGGTAGTAAAATATTCAGTCATAAAACTTCCCAAAATTTATTTCAAATGATGAACCAAGAAACAAAAAGCATCAACTTATTCTATAACATGTATCCAATAGGTAGAACTAAGGAGCATTTTGTTCTTTTTAATGTGAAACAAAAATCATTTTAAAGAATCATATAGATAATGCTTCATTGCAATAAGCACTAGTACAAATAATACTAAGTGAGTGAAGTCGCTCAGTTGTGTCCGACTCTTTGCGACCATAGCCTACCATGCTCCTCCATCCATGGGATTTTCCAGGCAAGAATACTGGAGTGGATTGCCATTTCCTTTCCCAGAGGACCTTCCCGACCCAGGGATCGAACCCAGGTCTTCTGCATTGTAGGCAGACGGTTTACCATCTCAGCCACAAGGGAAGTCCTACAAATAATACTACACCTATTCAAAAACACAGATCTCAATATTCCTAAATAGTGCTACATTTTAAAAAAAATAAGATTTTTTTCGAGGAAAATTTTTCTTTAGCTCAATTTGTTAAAGAAATTTCCTTAACAAATTAGCTTTCTTGAAAACCAAATATAATTGTCTTAATTTAATGATCAAAATTAAAACCTACCTGACTTCAGGCTCTACTACAAAGCCACAGTTATCAAGACAGTATGGTACTGGCACAAAGACAGAAATATAGATCAATGGAACAAAATAGAAACCCCAGAGATAAATCCACGCACATATGGACACCTTATCTTTGACAAAGGAGGCAAGAATATACAATGGATTAAAGACAATCTCTTCAACAAGTGGTGCTGGGAAATCTGGTCAACCACTTGTAAAAGAATGAAACTAGAACACTTTCTAACACCATACACAAAAATAAACTCAAAATGGATTAAAGATCTCAATCTAAGACCAGAAACTGTAAAACTCCTAGAGGAGAACATAGGCAAAACACTCTCTGACATACATCACAGCAGGATCCTCTATGACCCACCTCCCAGAATATTGGAAATAAAAGCAAAAATAAACAAATGGGACCTAATTAACCTTAAAAGCTTCTGCACATCAAAGGAAACTATTAGCAAGGTGAAAAGACAGCCTTCAGAATGGGAGAAAATAATAGCAAATGAAGCAACTGACAAACAACTAATCTCGAGAATATACAAGCAACTCCCACAGCTCAACTCCAGAAAAATAAATGACCCAATCAAAAAATGGGCCCAAGAACTAAACAGACATTTCTCCAAAGAAGACATACAGATGGCTAACAAACACATGAAAAGATGCTCAACATCACTCTTTATCAGAGAAATGCAAATCAAAACCACTATGAGGTACCATTTCACACCAGTCAGAATGGCTGCGATCCAAAAGTCTACAAGTAATAAATGCTGGAGAGGGTGTGGAGAAAAGGGAACCCTCTTGCACTGTTGGTGGGAATGCAAACTAGTACAGCCACTATGGAGAACAGTGTGGAGATTCCTTAAAAAACTGGAAATAGAACTGCCTTATGATCCAGGAATCCCACTGCTGGGCATACACACTGAGGAAACCAGAAGGGAAAGAGACACATGTACCCCAATGTTCATCGCAGCACTGTTTATAATAGCCAGGACATGGAAGCAACCTAGATGTCCATCAGCAGATGAATGGATGAGAAAGCTGTGGTACATATACACAATGGAGTATTACTCAGCCATTAAAAAGAATACATTTGAATCAGTTCTAATGAGGTGGATGAAACTGGAGCCTATTATACAGAGTGAAGCAAGCCAGAAAGAAAAACACCAATACAGTATACTAATGCATATATATGGAATTTAGAAAGATGGTAACAATAACCCTGTGTACGAGACAGCAAAAGAGACACTGATGTACAGAACAGTCTTATGGACTCTGTGGGAGAGGGAGAGGGTGGGAAGATTTTGGAGAATCGCATTGAAACATGTAAAATATCATGTATGAAACGAGTTGCCAGTCCAGGTTCGATGCACGATACTGGATGCTTGGGGCTGGTGCACTGGGAGGACCCAGAAGGATGGTATGGGGAGGGAGGAGGGAGGAGGGTTCCGGATGGGGAACACATGTATACCTGTGGCGGATTCATTTTGATATTTGGCAAAACCAATACAATTATGTAAAGTTTAAAAATAAAATAAAATAAAAAAAAAACACAAAACAAACAAACAAAAAAAAGTTACTGATACAGAGAATTTTCTCTGTAAATGTATGTAAAGAAATAATGATTTTATTAATAACCTAAAAATATGAGGTTTTTTAAAACTGCATATCAATTACAGATGGAAAAATATTATATTTTCAAGAGCCATCTGTTGAAATCTTTAACTTGCTATTTGTTGACACTTGTTTCAATATAAAACACTTAAATTTTGTGTCTATGTTTATCACAGTAATTTTGTAAAATTAATCCCATTAAAGATGCTGCTGTCAAGTGCTAATGGAAAAATTGAGAATAGTAATCTTAGAGCTGGAAAATGCTCTAATGACAGAGTTCCACTTTAATTTTTTTTTTAGTTTTAGTAAGAAATTATTTGTTATTTATGCTGAGGCTGTGAGTATATAATGATAAACAACAATCTAATAAATTAATTTAATTAACTCAGAAATGTGACTTTTTAAAAATCAGTGTTTAATTTTTCTTAAAACAAACAACACCATACAACAAAACAAAAAACTAAGCTTCCTTAAAACAAAGTTTGAAATTTCTTATGCTCACCTTCTAGTCTACCAGATACTTGGGTTTTATTTTATAACATTATAGATCTTTAATGACCTTAAGAACATTAACTCAAAACTAAACAATTTACTTTATACATTTATTTTCTTTAATATTTATGTTTACCTTCATTTTTATCCTCCTAGGTGTATTGTCTTTTCTTATAAAAGTCAAATTAAACCGACACTTAAACTCATGGACATGTCCAAATACTTCTAAGTGCTTTGGTTTGCTGGACTTTTGAAATGTCTACTTTGATCTACATAAAAGTAATGTTGTTTAGAAATACTTTTTAGGATATACTCCTAGTCTTTTTCCCAATTTATTTTCAATTACAATGTAAAGAAAATGAACATGTAGAGAGCATTAGGATTTATACCTTTTTTAAAAATTTTATTTTATTTTTAACTTTACAATATTGTATTGGTTTTGCCATATATCAACATGAATCCGCCACAGGTATACATGTGTTCCCCATCCTGAACCCTCTTCCCTCCTCCCTCCCCGTACCATCCCTCTGGGTCATCCCAGTGCACCAGCCCCAAGCATCCAGTATCGTGCATCGAACCTGGACTGGCGACTCATTTCATATATGATATACCTTTTGAACCTTGAGATGTTTACCACTCTAGGTGAAATCTACATAAGCTTTTTAAGATGTGATTTTAAATATTAATCGTGTAAACACCAGCTTAGTGTAAAAACTGGTGTTCTGTATTGAGGCAGCTCCTTATTCATCTTTTCTGTTCAAATAAATACTTTTCTTGTAAAATATTACTTGCTAAAAATTTAAAAATTCATGATTCAAGAAATTAGAAGGAATAAAATACTCCTCTCACTAGCATATAGCTTATATCTTCATACCAGTGGATTATGTTCTAATTAAAAATTTTATACCATTTTATAAGAGGATGGGGTTCCATTGCACCTTCAAAGTTTCTACTCATTTGCACCTACTTCATGAAGCCTTTGATGATACATAATATCTTCTTCCCCTTCTCAATTTATTTTACAGTTATAATCTGCCTATCTTTTGCATCATAGTCCCTGATCTGATTCTGTAGCTATTGTGCAAACATTTTCTTTGCTTTGCCATCTCCTTTCCCTTCCAGTATGAAACTAGAAGCTTCGCAAGACCATAGGCCATGTAGTAGATTTCTTCATATTGTATCACAGTACGATTACTGAACAAGGTACAGAACAAGTGATTAAAATATACTTTATGTTTTATGTAATTATCCCATTCCTATAACAAACTTCATTTGGTTATAACATTAAAAAATACCTTCTGAATTAACTTAGGGTTTTGATGAGTGTTTATTACAACTAATTTTATGTCAGAAAAACAAGCGTGTGGGGCAAACAGCATTTAGACTCTAACAGGGATTGGCATAAGTAATTGTGATTCTGGCAAACATCATGCTGCCAGTCTCAGAGAAAACAGCTGGCAGAGAACCAACAAATAGAAATTCTCAGTAATTTTTCCAAGGGTAAACCTAGAGTGAATTAAAGCTCTGAAGTCTACTAAAACAGGAATAACTAAAACATGTAAATTATATATATATTTTTCTTCCTGTCAACTAAATAGGCATGGTTTTAAAGCATGATTTAATCCAAAAAGCAGATACTTTTCCCCTACAATACTAAATGGAACCAACTGGCTCGCCTAGTACTTTTCCCCCCCTGTGGTTATTGGAAGTGACAGGTTGAAAGAAGTAAGAATTATAATTTCAGGATATGGCAGTAGATGCAGAGAACTGAGTTCTAATCTGTTAGTGGAAATAGGAAAAAAAAAAAAAACAGAGAAAGAGAAAAAAGGACTTATAAGGGGGAGAATACTGGCATTGAAAGCAATGATGTCAACCAGAAATTACATTATGCAGTGATAATACTAAAAAGCAAGTATTATAAGTTCCTAATAGCCCTTCCACATGTACCTAAAGGACTCTTATGTACTAAATCGATTACTAATCAATAAATTTGTTAGATGTTTGCTATCACTTAACTACCTTCCTATAAAAATATAAATCCCTTCCTCAAAGAATGCAAGATGTGCCACATATTTCTCATATGGTGGCCTGAGAAGCTATACTTATTGAATTTGTAGACCTTTCTGGATAGGCCTACAGATTTTAGCTCTCAGATAGCTTCTTATTTGTGTCTGTATTTGTACCATGTAGCTTAGTGCTAACTACTCCACAACTACCTTTTGGCATTTTTTATATACACATGTGAAATAGTCAAACGGGTCAAGAATATAATTTTGTAGTTGGAAAACTTCATCACTCTGACCCAACACTGATTTGTATTACCTAGTATGATGAAATAAAAGTATAAAGTTTAAGCTTTCTGGTTTTTGAGTTTTTAAAAGATTTAAATTAAATCTATGTAAAGCACTTCTCTCTATTCCTAGCATATATTAGACATTCAATAAACGGAATTGATTGTTATTAGCAACTAACTGAAGGGCATTACAGTATTTGGTCTTACAGTGAAAAAGACACTTGAAATTCTAGCTCAGTTCAGTTCAGTTGCTTAGTCATGTCTGACTGTCTGCGACCTCGTGGACTACAGCATGCCAGGCTTTCCTGTCCATCACCAACTCCTGGAGCCTACTGAAACTCATGTCCATCACATGGGTGATGCCATCAGGGATTCTCAAGAATCTTCTCCAACACCACAGTTCAAAAACATCAATTTTTCAGTGCTCAGTTTTCTTTATAGTCCAATTCTCACATCCGTACATGACTACTGGAAATTCTAGTTCTGAGTCAAAAAGAGGGTTTTATAGTCCGGGTATATCGCGCCTTCAGGTTTGCTTTGCTTCCCAAATCCAAAGTCCCTAACGAGAATCGCACTGTGACAAGCAAGCTGAGTCCTTAATAGGAGTTGTCTACATTGATTGGTAAAGGAGCATATTGCTGATCCTTTTCATGGGGCCAATTGTCTTGCTGTTCAAAATGTCTGCACTGTTTGTTGAACTCAGGGTAGGCAAGGCTCACGCTGAGGGGCTGGAGGAAGACTCAAGGAGCTGTAGGAACTGCAGACACGTTTATTCTCTCCTGGCTGGCAAAGTGGCCATAAACACAGCCTCTCTCCTGGCTCACATAGCAACCATAGCAGCAACCACAACACAGCATAAAGTAGCCATAATATAACCTCACATAACATAATCATGATGCTGCCCCAGTGTAGACGTGATGCAGTAGTAGCCAGGGCTTTCACAGGGAAGTTCTTACAAGCATACTGCACAAAGTAGCGCATGACACGCGAGTACCTCGTGATGCACATGTGCGGTACTATAAGTGAGCTCAGCTGTTACATAACCATGCAAGGTCATTGTTTACAAAACATGGGGTGAGAGGGCCTGACCACACCATCTTGGCTATTTTGCCTTTTCCCTACAAGGAGCTAAACTCTTCCTTACAAAGTTCAAATTATCAGTAAGAGTCTTACACACTTTGAGTTCACACAACTCGCTTTCATCCAGAATGAAGCACTTATATTAAGATATTCAGGATACCAATAAGGAAAATTACAATTTGAGCATATATTCAAGACCTTTTGACTGATGGCAATAGACTGGAAAATAAGCTGAAATGTTTTAGAACTACATCTATCCTATTATTGCATTATATATCAGGAATACAATAGTGTTTAATAAGAAACATAGGGTATTTGGGGGTGTAATTTGGATTTCATTATGTAGCTAAATCTAGTGTGGAATGTATAATTGCATTTATGTTTGGGTGCCAGGAATCCCATGTTGTTTTGTGCTGCATAGGCCAAATACTGGAGTTCTATATATGTACTTGTTGTTGCTCAGTTGTCTGACTATTTGTGATCCCATGGATGGTAGCACATCAGGCTTTCCTGTCCTTCACTATCTGCAGTAATTTGCACAACTCATGTCCATTGAGTCAGTGATGCCATCCAACCATCTCACTCCCTGTCATCCCCTTCTCCTCCTCAGTCTTTCCCAGCATCAGGGTCTTTTCCTGTAGTACTGTAGGCAGGAGGAGGGGGTGACAAGGATGAGATGGTTGGATGGCATCACTGACTCAAAGGACATGAGTTTGAACAAACCACAGGAGATAGGGAAAGACAAGGGAGCCTGGTGTGATACACTCAATGGGGTAGCAAAGAGTTGTTCATGACTGAGCGACTGAGTAACAACAACAAAAGGCTTTCAAAAGGCTCAACAACAGCAACAAAAACAAGAACAATGTTGAGTGTTTGCCATATATATGCTAAGCATTCTTCTGTGTGCTTTATCTGTGTTAACTCATCTACCATCACTGGAACTCGGTGAATTAAGTCTTGTTGTTATCTGTACAAGTCAGTGTTCTCCAAAGAAATATAATATATATATGTATGTATGTATGTATGTAAGAACAAGAGGTCCCACAGTCTGCCTTCTGCAAATTGGAGAACCAGGAAAGCTTGTGTGTAACTCTGAGTTACACAGTTCAAAGGCATGAGAAGGGGTTGGGGAAGAGGGGTAGATGTTGTGAGTTCTTGTCTGAGCCAGAAACTCCAAGAAACAGGAGTGCCGAAGTTCAAGGACAGGAGAAAATGGAAGTTTCAGCTCAAGCGGAAATTAGCCTTTCTTCACCTATTGTTCTATTCAGGAGGCTGGATGATATCCACTTGCCTTGGTGAGGGAGCTGTTTATTCGGTCTGCTACTTCAAATGCTAATCTCTCTGAAGACACATTTAGAAACCAGGTCTTCCAGTTATCTGGCATCCCTTCGCCCAGTCATGTTGACATATGAAATTAGCCATCACATAATCTGAATCTTACATATGAGTAAACTGGAGAACAGAGAAGTTAAATAATTTCTCCAAGGTTTACCCTTAGTGAAATAAACATATTTTAAAAGATTTTCTAAAATTTGATGTATTTTGAGAGATAGGAGAAATTTTAGAAGAAAAGTTCTGTTTCTGATGGAATGCACTGAATATTTATCTATACTTATTTCAAAGTTCGTGGGGTCCCCTTGTGGTAAAGAATCCACCTGCAAAGCAGGAGACATGGGCATGGGTACAATCCCTGGGTAGGGAAGATCCCCTGGAGAAGGAAATGGCAACCCACTCCAGTATTCTTGCCTGGAGAATTCCAGGGACAGAGGAGCCTGGCAGGCTATAGTCCATGGAATCAAAAGAGCTGTACACAGCTTAGCGACTAAACCACCACCACCACCGCCACCACCATCATCTATAGATTATTTTCTTACTATTAGATTTTTAATTAAATTTGAATTGCAAATTATATCATAACAACCACAAATTTTCTCAGACCTTATCTAACTTTTAAGAGAGAGAAAGAGCAGTATCTTCTGGTAACCTCTAAGTCATTCAGAAAATATAGATTACTGAAGAGATAAACAACACAGCATGTCATTTATGGAGACTGACAGACAGGAGTCCCTCAAGAAGCTGCTAACTGAGATATGATGTAAGATTCCTGAAGCAGCTGCCTGCCCAGGTCCACTGCCTGTCTCCACAGGAAGGGGTCAGATGACATCTCTTTACCCGGAGATGTTTCTTTCTGTTATACACGTTTCTCAGAATTAGACCTAGTTATTCACAGAACTCAGTGAGAGAAAAATGTTATCCTATCTTTAAAATTCAGGTTTTATTTTCCATGATCAATTTCTTCCCATAATGACTGACACTGAAAAAGTCAACTTTCTGTTGAGGAAAGTCCAAATTCTACCCATAGGTATAGGGTTTGCCCCACATCTCAAACAAAGAATCACACAGTTATCATACATGGACCTCTGCTCACAATAGTGTTCTTACATAAATAAAATACAGAAATTATAAGAAAAAACAATTATGTTGAAATAAATGGACCTTTAAATTAAGCTTTAAATAAGCAGATTATACTCTGGGTGTAATTAAAATCATAATTCCAAAGGAGTTACAAGGTAAACAGTATTTCAGAATTTTTAAAGAAATTGTAACTGAACAAATTTGCATCAAAGAAATTGCTTTTGATGGCAAACTCACAGTTACTGCTAATAGTTCAGAAGTTAGTGAGAACAGGGAATAACATTATTTTACTCATAATTGTTCAACTTGCCCTTAGCATTTCATTTGCAAACTCTTTCATGTTTTGAGGCTTTCTTTCTAGGTTATTAACTCTGGTGTAGAGACAAATAAGAAGATTTAAGAGCAGTCATAAAGCGGACCTTATGATAACTGTTGATATTGAGACAAAAAGTTAAGAATAGCAAACTTTGTTTTAAATCATTTGAACAAGATAAATAAACTCTGCATCTCAAAACTCCAAGGAAGCCTACTATTCACATAAAAGCAAATTGCAGGAGAAATAGAAATCAAACAGAAATGAGATTTGGTTAATTTTGGAGTGGAGAGGAGAGGTTTGGGACATTACATGCACTTGAAACTCCACTGGAGGAAAAACTCAGATCCACATGGAAATTTAGGGAAAAAATTTGGAAAATGAAAAACTGTTTGGAGGAAACCAATTATATTAAAATATATGGGCTCGCAAAAAGAGGCCAATTGAGTTAATCTTTTTTGATCCTCAAAATACTGAGTAATTTTAACTAACATCTGGGTAAAATAAACAATGTGGTGATGAACATCTTTGTATAAAACCCTGTGTACATCTGTGTATGATTTCTTGGGATATATTTCTAAAAGCAGAATTTCTAGTTCAAAGAATGCAAAATAGAGAGGAGTGAATAGCCTCATGATCATAAATCCCCCAGTTGAAGAAACAAAGACACCTGTCAGACACCTGCCTTCAGGTTCCTCTCTCCATTATACCTTCCAGTGTTTGCCACTGGACCAGCTTTGCTGGTTTCTTCCCTAAAGCAGCCATGTCTATTAAGATGGCCCCTCCAACTTCTGCTGCTGCTGCTGCTGCTAAGTCGCTTCAGTCGTGTCCGACTCTGTGCGACCCCATAGACTGCAGCCAATCAGGCTCCCCCATCCCTGGGATTCTCCAGGCAAGAACACTGGAATGGGTTGCCATTTCCTTCTCCAATGCATGAAAGTGAAAAGTGAAAGTGAAGTCCCTCAGTCGTGTCCAACTCTTTGCGACCCCATGGACTGTAGCCTACCAGGCTCCTCCGTCCATGGGATTTTCCAGGCAAGAGTACTGGAGTGGGGTGCTATCGCTTTCTCCGCCAACTTCTGCAGGAGAGTTAAAATTTACCTGGGACTGAGCGCCTGAAAAGTAGCTGACACTGAAAACAAAACAAGTAACCTAACTGTTAGCACTGTGAGAAAGAATGCTTAACAATGCTAGCTGAAAAGTTAATAGGAAACATTGTTTCTCCCAAGGTCATGCAGGAGCTATAAAAAGACACAACAACTGCTTCTATGTAGCTCCAGTGCTCTTAACAATGATGTTCACAGACCCACTTTGCTATTCTCATATAACACCCGGGATACCCAAATGCTAAACCATTCTCGCCTCATGGCAGCAAGCAATATCTACTTAATATTCCATTTTCTAATCTTACCACAGAGTTTCCCAGTGGTAAAGAATTCACCAGCCAATTCAAGAGATGTAGGTTCAATCCCTGGGTTGGGGAGATTCCCCTGGAGGAGGAAATGGCAACCAACTCCAGTATTCTTGCCTGGAAAATCCCATGGACAGAGGAGTCTTGTGGACTACAGTCCATGGAGTTGCAAACAGTCAGACACGACTAAGTGATTGAGCACACACAGTCTGACCACAGAAACACAACTAATTTAAGCTGCCCTTAGTCTCCGCCTCAGAATCCCTCAGAAGGATCCCAAACCTTTCAAAAGATGCTTCCCTCCTTCCTCTTGTCCACTGGCATTCCGTGGTTCATCTGGGTTGCCCTCTTCATTGTATAAGGTCAATAAGTATGATTCTGTCATATTTAGTGCTTAGTGGGTCTTTGGTATTAGTAGTTCACTCAGATTATAATTTGTCATCAGGCGCATCCATGCTTCCCACTAACTCAGACAACCACTGCTAAACTATGGAATTTCCTCTCACGATAGACTCCTCTCCTACACTGTCTCATCTACTGATCACTCTCCAATACTGACCCCCTGCTTCCCCTTATCTCTGACTTCCATGACTATGTTAGATTATTGAGGGGCTATTTGTCAAAGCCATTGCCTCTACTCTCTGATATCATGAGGCTTTTTGGTCTTTTCTGCTATAAACTACCCTGAAATCCTACTGACATCTAATCTTAACTATCTCACAAGCACAGAAAATTCAACATGTCAAAACATTAAGTCTTTGACTTCCCACCTAAAACCTAATGTTTTTTTTTTTCAGTCTTTTTCTTTTTAGTTCCACTCTATACAAATAGTTTAACTAAATACTTGATGTTTTCCCTCTTTTCACTCGTTTCAATCCATCAACAAGTTCTGCCAACTCTAGCTCAGCAAGGTAGATTTTGAAACATCCTTTGCCCCCATCTTCATAGCTACCAACTTTGTCCAAACCATTATTATATATTACTTGCTCTTCCTTGTTAAGTAATTGTGCTTTCAATTTATTTTGGTTATTTCATGTACAGATTTTTAATTAAAATATATTTATATAATTATTTTTAATTACAGGAACTATAAAGCTTTTTTCCTTTATGTTTAATTAGCATCTCTTTGCTAGGTACTTTGATAGGCACTGAAATATGAAGCTCTCTATTTTCCCTGCCCAGAGGACAGTGGAGAAACAGACAAGGAAATCTAGGCTTAAAATATGAGCAATATGAGAAGACAGGGGTAACAGGAAAGTGTGGGGATGTATGTGAATATATAATAAGGATATGCATAAGGATCCTTGCCATGAAGCTAAGGAAGCTCAAGCTGAAGGACCTTTTGCCTACAAGCGCCCATTTCAAAGCCCCAAGAGAGGATTCTAGAAATCTGTTTTCATGGTCATATGTTTTTGTGAAATGTGCAAGAGTAAGATACTTTAACCACAATTGTAAAGAGTACTGTCTTTTTCCACTCAGACCTCCCTCAGACACAATCTTTCATCTAAGGTAGCATTGCAGTGGCCGCAGTCATTTTGAGGGATCTGGTAAAAGGAAGTTGAGCTGGAAGTATATTTAGTTTTGGCTTAGTGGGATATATTTTTGTGGTTCACAGTATTTCAGTGTATACTTATATTCCTGCAAGCCATCGTCCAGCACTAATGACTGCAAAGAATGTATTTCCCCTTCAATATGCCACTCCACCCATCTTTCAGATATAAAAGGACTGTTGGTTGTATCACATATGTATCAGGAAACTTAGCAACTTTAAAAGAAACTTGATCAAAGCTTTACCATATTTGGTAAGGATCATAAAAACTTTCTGGACATTATGAATAACAAATTGTAAAGAAGAGAATTTTTCAAACATCTGATGATAATAATTTTAAAGAAGTTCTTAATTACTTTTCTATTCTTGCTACTGAAATTTGTATCACAAGATTACTGTCATATGAAGAAGCAATCAAAGAGGCTGATACTTGATTTTTTTTAAATTATCATAGACTCCTGACAGCTAATACAATTATTATTATTTGTATGAATATTGTGATATTTATAGTCAGTGATGACTTTTTTTATTTTTATTTTTTTAATCCCAGGTGACTGTGATTACATCTAAAAAAGTAAGTAATGGAGGAGAGGGCAAGAGACCCAAATGTCCTTATTTATTTATTTGTTAGTATGAAAAACTTAAATAGAATGTACTATTGTTCTAAGGAAGAACAATTTGAATTTATTCTTTTGCTTCTTTTAGGTCTGCCCTTTTAGTTATTGAAATTAATATTATTTAAGTTTGTATTATATTCACCAGTGATAGCTGAAATTTATCAGAATTGCCTATCACCTGCACAAAAGAGACACTTTTAAAAGCAGCCTCCCCAAATCCAGATGGGAAAGTCTGTCCCTAAACTATGTGCAATAATTACAACCAAATTTGAATGAACAAGACCACCAAAGAAACACCACAGATGATGTTACAAGAACTGAAAATTCAAAATGATTGCTTTATGTTTGTTATAATAATTTCCACTAATATTTATCTTATATTTGAATTTTATTTCAAAATCATACTTTCCTATAAACTTAAACTATTTCAATAATAATGAAAACAATTTTTCCTAGAAAACTTCTTCCCAATTTTAAACTCATATTATAAAAAGTTAATATATCTTACAACTTCCAGATTCTGATCAAGCAGGGGAGAATGCTCTAATGCTGAAAGAATTCAGGGCTGAATGGATTGGCTGAATGCAAATTAAGAGAAAAAACAGTATATTCAACGCCTTCAGTTTTAGTTTGAAAGTAATGGAAATGACAAACACAAATCTCTGTGGATTTTCCTGTTACATTTTCTGTCAGTTGTCTTAATAAGAGCCTCTCCCATGATGCTAATGTTGCCTTTAAAGAAGTGTTAGATATTATTTAATTTCCAATACGTCGCTATGGTAAAGAAGATTTTGCTGTCTGCTCTTTGAAGATAGTTAAGCTGAAAGGGCTGTGCAACCTTTTGATTATTCTTGATTTTATTTTAAAGTCGGCAGCTGGGAAGAAAATCTTCCTAAAGGAAGTATGATATATGACTTGGTCAGGAATCAAAACACTTTGAAGTGGCTCCTGAGCCAGTGAAAGAAACCATCTGCCTGTGAAATATCTGTGAATGAAGTCTGACAGTAAATATCAGAGAAGTGAGCGTTCCATGGCAACAGACTGCCACACACAGTTACAATACATACTGAAATTTCCTTCTATACACACATTCATATGGACATCTAATTTTACCGATGAATAGCAATGATTGCTTGGCAGATCTAACCCATCATCAAATGCTTTTTGGCATCTGGGTTGGGATGTCTGTTATTTAACCTCTTTAGAATGATTTAATGGGACTGGACTAGAGGGAATGTGGAGAAATTGAGCCTGCTAGACCAGATTATTGAAGGAATTGTCCAGGTCGAATGCATCTCAAGGGGTCCACTCCTTTTGATCAGTATGTTCCTTTACCTAAATCAACCCCCTACATCTGATGACAATCAGGAGTACTTCTTCATTTTGGTTTCTTTAATTAGATTAGGATTCCTTAGCACTATATTTGGAGAAAAACATCACATGCCATTTCCAGAGATAAACCCTATTAATATTTGTAAAATGTCTTATAATTTTTATCTATGTAAATACACATACAACATAATATGATACAATGTAAATTTATACAATATGCTTTTCTGTAGTTATATTATATTTTAGTTAAGTAAAAAGGCAAAAAAATGTGTGGAACAAATATTGATAACTTTCATATAAGATGACAATATTATATATATTTTACTATTTTTACTATTATTATAAACATGTTTAAAAATATGATTTTAGTGCCTGCAAATAACATATGCAATATTTTATTTAACTATTTCCTTCTTTTAAAGTTATTCAATATTACAAATCATATTTTATCAGACAGACTACTGGATAATACTCATAATTTCAAAGACAATTTGACCACTTTTTCAATTTTTTTTTAGGTTACTAAAAATGTAATTATGAATAAATCAGCACTATTTTTTGTTTGTTCTTTCTGATTTTCATTTCTCTGCCTTCACCTTGGTATTTGAACATTTTTTGGGAATCTTATTCTGATTTATTTGTAGTGTTTTTGGGTGTATCTCTTTGTATAATTTTAATGGTTGCTCTTGGAATCAGTTTGCATATATATGTAACACTATCAGTATTATTAGTTCCAATGAAGTGTAGAAATCTAATATTCCTTTACGTTCTTTTATTTTTCTCATAACAATTTTCTTTTAAAAACTAGTTTCTCTAAAATAAAACCAGAATCACTAAAACATTGCTATATTTTATGAATATAAAATCCAATCATTAAATATAATTTTGAAACCTCAAGGACAGAAATAAACAGTATTTTATTTACTCCCCATTTTTGCTTACTGTTTTCTGATATTCCTACATTGCTTCCTTTGTTTTTTACTCCCTGTTTAGAAAACTTCCTTTATTCATCTTTTCAGTGTAGTTCTGTGAGTGGCAATTTCTCAAGCATCATTATATTTAAATTACGATCTACCACTAACTACCAAGACAAAAATGAGCAAAGCTGTGCATGAAGTTTATAAAATGAAGTCTAAGATTTTATTCAACTGGAGTCATTAAAAAAGAACATACTGATTATTTTGTATGACTCCTCCTCAGTATACTAATATTCTGTGGGATATTATTACTTTAATACAGATAAGAAAGTCTCTTGCCTATTTTATGTCTAGAAGTAAGCCAGGCAGTAAACTAACAATGATTAACTTTAGGCTACACCTGGAACCGCATTTTTTAAAACATTTTAACTGCATTCAAATCCTTGTGACAACAAATGAGAGAGATCTTTTATTATTCCCACTGGTGGTACCAAGTTCGCATACTTGCCAAACTGAGGGACTTGTGTGAAGTCCATGCAATCTGACCCCAGAACCAATGCTGCTGTCTACTCTACCGCACTGTCTTTTTACACCCAGGAAAGATATCAAATAACAATAACAATGTCATTCTATTTTCGTTTTCATTGATAATAAAATTAAGAATAAAGTGATTTATTTAAGCTAACTTGATAGCAATAAGCTAAAGAGTCTCCTTTCTAGGTGAAGTGTGAAAATTTCAATCTGGCTCTGTGTGTGTGCGTGTACACATGCATGTACACGCACACACACACATTTGCACATGTGTGACTGCTTAAGATAAACCAAAGATAAGATAAACCAAAGTTGTACAATGAAATAAAACACGATGAAGAACAGGAAAAAGAGAATAAAGATTTAATCTAATATGACAAAGGTCTTCAGAGATTTTTCAAGATATGTTATTACACATCTTGGAAAATTATAAGATTTCTATGTGTAGTCTTCAAATCCTGTTATATCTTGTCATCAAATATCAAACATTCTATCATATAATTAATGAATTCTGCCTCTATGATAAAAGCAAGTACTCAGTATCTTCATAGAATGAACTGGATTTTATTATGATAAACCATATCTTTCTTATATACCAATATCATGTGTCTACCAACCTGTGCTGACACAAAGAGGTTCTTGAGGCTTCTAATACAATCAGCTAGTTCTAACAAAATACATCTCTTATAATTTTCACAGTGGTTATCTCTTCATAATTCCACAGGAAAATCTAGTCATGGAACTGTATCTTCTATCTCTATGGACATTGTTCCTATCCTATCAAGTCAAATCAAAATCTTTTTCACAATTGATCACACATAACACTATGCATTTTTTAAAAATTCCTGTTTTGAAAGCTCCAATGTCAGTTATTCAATTGGCCACATACCCTACCAACCTGATTTTCTCCACTTACAAGAAAATTATTCTACCAAAAATAAAAAAGAAAGTTATTCACTCCTGATATATTCCCATATCATGTAATTTAGTAATCCCATGTGACCCCATATCTTTAACCTAGTCTTCTATATTTTCAAAGAAGCATGATTTTCAATATTTCTATGTCACATTTCTTTAATGTTGAGACAGATAGTCAAATACAGTGTGAGATGAATATAATGAAATTTTATGTAAGAAACATAAAATATAATCCCTATTCATTATATCAACCAATTTTCACTGAATTGTTATAAACTGAATAAATTATTAACCAGTGGTATAATCTTAATTTCCAAATACTGCTAACAATATTTTTATCCTAGTTTCCAAAATTGTTGTGGAATGCTTCGATATTGGATCAAACCTATGCCACTAACGATTTGATGCATGCTGCATATATCATATATTCTATCTCAGCACTTTGCTATTTCTATTTTTTTATACAGAAGAATTAAGGTAGCTTATAGGATATACACACATAAAATGATGGCACACTAGAAAGCAACAAGAATTTTAGCCCAAAACCAACATATTGTCCCTGAAATAAGATTCACTTCAAAAAGTCTAGATGAAGGCCTTCATATAATTGCTGTAGTTCAACTTGACAGTAAATCCTGAGTTTCTTGACAACCTATATGAAACATACTTTTTACTGTACAGGGTTCTCACAGGAGAGCACTGACTAATAAAAGCAACTGGGAGAATGAATTGAATATCACTATGTTTTATGTTTATGTAGTGTCATATTTACATAATTTATGACATATATTGTCACATTCAATGACAATATAAAAGACAGTGACAACACAGCACACTGAAAAAATTATTCAGGACATTATCCTGAGAGAAAAATATCTCTACGATAGTTATTCTCCTTGGAGCATTTTTAAATTTGTGGAGGTAAGCGAGGCATTATTGGTGTTTTGTATAAACAGAAAGAGGCTACAGATAGCAAGCATGCTGCAATGTATATAATAGTCTTGCACAACCAAGAATTACCCAGAAATCTACCTGAGTTACAAATGTCTTACTAGACATTTTGGCTTAGATAGTAAAGAATCTGCCTGCAGTGTGTGAGACCCAGGTTCAATCCCTGGGTTGGAAAGATTCCCTGGAGAAGAAAATGGCAACCCACTTTAGTATTCTTGCCTGAAGAATTCCATGGACAGAGGTATAGTCCATGGGGTCGCAAAGAGTTGGACACAACTGAGCAACTAACACTTACTTTCACTAGACTTTCGCCTGGGTGGGACATGTATTTACAAGTATTCAAGCTTAGAAACTAACATCATTTTAAATAAAAAATGCAGAGCATTCTTTTGTGGTTTATTATGCATAGAAGGTAACTGCTGATAAATCAATTTAAATTTTTATTTGTTTGGTTTGGAAGTACATCAAGAATTACTTTCCATTCTGGGGAAATAGCATCACTATGTCAAAAGTACTTGAATTGCTAACCTCAAATGCACATCAGTCTGTTTCTGTACATGCAGATTTTCCTTGGTTCCTAGTTCAGTGAGTACGTATGTGTGTGTTTTCTTCATTATACTTTCTAGTGTGGTCATGCCAACACATTTTTACCTTAAAATATATTTATTATGAATCACTTTCTTATTTATACTTCATATTACCATTAGGACTTTATATATGGCATGCTTTGCTTTCTTTTCGAAGTTGTATTATGAGAATAAAATTATGGTATTTACTAATTTCTTTTCAGTGAAGTGTATATTGGGGCTTCCCAGTAGTAGAGAACCCGGCTGCCAATGCAGGAGACACAGGTTCGACCCCTGGTGGGGAAGAACCCCTGGAGGAGGGCATGGTAACCCACTCCAGGATTCTTGCCTGGAGAATCCCAGGGACAGAGGAGCCTGACAGGCTACAGCTCAGAGGGTTGCAAAGGCTAGGACATGACTGGAGCAATTTAGCACACATGCATGCAAAGTGTCTATTATAAAATTATATTTGGTATAAAACCTGAAAACCTGAAAGAGTCTTTATTCTGCTGAGCTTGAGAATCACTAACTTAAGCTAGTGAGCAAGTGAGTGAAAGCTACCTCAGGCATATTATTTATTTTTATGATGCTTAGCTGAATATAAGTGCAAATACAAAATAAGTAGTGATGTAGAAAAGTGTTCATCTTTAAAATGATTTCCCCAAAGTATGTTTTAGTTTTTAATAAAACTTAGAAAAAATGAATAATTCAAACAAATATTTTCTAATAAGTCTAGAAAGTTTTAATTTTTTTTTCAATATTGAGGAATGATATATCTGATGCAATAACATTTGATTCAGTTATATGAGGGAAAACAATCAAAACCACTGGAAAATGACAAATTTTAATATATGAAAATATGGTTAACAGAACTGAAATGTACAGCTTAATTGAGATATTGACTACTGAAAAGACTGAATAAAAGAAGTTATATAATTTGATATAAATTATTGTTTTTTACTCCAAAATTTACTTTACCCAGACCAGTGTTTTCTTTATAAGATTATGTGTACACCAGAAATAAAATGATAAACAAAGAATCACAGATAACTGTTAACTTAGGAGAGGCAAGTTTCATTTCTGAAATTTTCATCTCTTTTTATCCAGAAAAAAAAATGTAAATCTTAAGAATTTATTTTGGGGGTTCCTAGGACATGATCCTATGCAATATCTCATCTATAAGAAAACCATTTAAAATTAGATTATAAGAACTGTCACAAATGCAAAACTCTATCTTCAGTGTTCACTCATAACCACGACTGTCACATGTTTCATTGATCCTGAAAATAAATGTGTCATGTTTTCTTTTCTCATTTTTTTTTCTCAACAGTGGACAAACATGGAGTTTCCCATATCCAATTTTAAAATTAGAATGTTTGGTTAGAAAGTGAAAAGAAATTATAAATTTTTACATGGGCATGCACAGATGTTTTCAATAAGTGTTTAGATATAATAAAGACAATGAAACCTTCTTTGGAAGAAAGGGTTCCTGTGCTGCTATTGTTACTGTTATTTTATTGTGGTTATATTTAGATCCTAAGGTAAAAGCAGGTACCCAATAGGGATTGCCAGCAATTGACCCTTGGAAAAATAACTGGGTTTACTCAATTTAATTTATATTTTGCTTTCACATGTAAAGGCAAATACATATAGTATTCAATCATGTATCAAATGCTTTTTATCTTTTAAGCAATAAATGATATCATTTTTGGATCAACAAGTCAACCGACACTTTCTAATGTAAAAGTTTATATAAACTCTATAACCTAAAGTTGGAAACCCCATTTAACCTCCTTTCCCTTAACTTCTATTGCTCTTTTCCAGAAAAAGAAAACAAACTCACTTTTCACTTTTATATCTTCCTGGCTTATTCTCTCCACATAAAGACACACACACTTCACATATGTGCACACACTCATTAGCACATTTATATGCAAGAGGACAGTACTTTATGCATTACTGTGAACATTTTGTAATGTAAATTTAAAATTATACTCTGAAAATTCTCATATATCTCCATAATATGTATTGATTGCATCTAATTAGCAGTAAAATTATTTGATAATAAACAAAAATAACATGGCTCAGGGCTTCTAAAGACAACATCATTTGTTTTTAAAAAAATGATGACTTCAGGGCTTCAAATTTCCACCTCAAGTGCCACATAAATGATCTGATAGCTTCTGTATGTGCTCTGAAGGAGATGTTTATCTCCTATAGTCAGAGGTCTGAGACTGCTAGAAATGAAATTCAGAACCTCATCCTGTGATTGGCTGCATTATAACCAAGTTGACCTCCCAACCTCATGGCTAGTCTACTGTTAATGTTAGGACACTGACTGGGAAAATGTATGATCCTTCAAGTTGGAATAAGGACATGTGGGAAGACCCTGATGAATCTAGGGACACTGAGCCCTTAAATTCTGACATTTCGAACAGTGAAAGTGGCCTCTCTAGCCCAGTGGGATTGGCCTCAGCACCCCTCATCTGAGAAGATTAACTATGTACTGCATGGGGAAGCTGTAATGGTCTCTCATGAGGTAGTTGCTGAGCAAGACAATGTTGAGTCTGCACAGGAAACACCCCCACAACCCCATGAGACTTACAATTAATCCAAGTCCTAGTAGGCCCTAAAGATGAAGTTAAAAGTGTGACTCATCATAGATGCACTATACTCCAAAAGACCTACTTGAGTTTTCTAATTGATGCAGACAGAAATCTGGGGAACATGTGTGAGAATGGATACTAAGCGTGGGATAATGGTGGAAAAAAAAATTGAATAAGGTTGTATATACTGATAGGGCTCAATAAGCAGACATTCTGCATTTAATGTTGCAGCTTGAGGAGGTAGAAAGGATTCTGGTTGGTTGGTTAGTTGGCTAGAATATGATGAAAAAGGGGCCCACCAAAGTGAGCAAGTTGGAAATACCTGATCTGCCTTGAAAAGGAGTACGTCAAGGCTGTATATTGTCACCTTGCTTATTTAACTTATATGCAGAGTGCATCATAAGAAACGCTGGGCTGGAGGAAGCACAAGCTGGAATCAAGATTGCCGGGAGAAATATCAATAACCTCAGATATGCAGATGACACCACCTTATGGCAGAAAGTGAAGAAGAACTAAAGAGCCTCTTGATGAAAGTGAAAGAGGAGAGTGAAAGAGTTGGCTTAAAGCTCAACATTCAGAAAACTAAGACCATGACATCCAGTCCAGTCACTTCATGGCAAATAGATGGGGAAACAGTGGCTGACTTTATTTTGGGGGCTCCAAAATCACTGCAAATGGTGACTTGCAGCCATGAAATTAAAAGACATTTACTCCTTGGAAGGAAAGTTATGACCAACCTAGATAGCATATTAAAAAGCAGAGACATTACTTTGCCATCAAAGGTCCATCTTGTCAAGGCTATGGTTTTTCCAGTAGTCATGTATGTATGTGAGAGTTGGACTATAAAGAAAGCTGAGCGCCGGAGAATTGATGCTTTTGAACTGTAGTGTTGGAGAAGACTCTTGAGAGTCCCTTGGACTTCAAGGAGATCCAAGCAGTCCATTCTAAAGCAGATCAGTCCTGGGTGTTCATTGGAAGGACTGATGTTGAAGCTGAAACTCCAATACTTTGGCCACCTGATGTGAAGAACTGCCTCATTTGAAAAGACCCTGATGCTGGGAAAGACTGAGGGCCAGAGGAGAAGGGGATGACAGAGGATGAGATGGTTGGATGGCATCACTGACTCAATGGACATGAGTATGGGTAGACTCCAGGAGTCGGTGATAAATAGGGAGACTTGGTGTGCTGCAGTCCATGTGGTCATAAAGAGTCAGACACTACTGAGTGACTAAACTGAATTGAACCTTGATTTAATATAAAGCAAGGAATTAAATGGCTCAGGTATATGTAAATATTATAGTGGGTTTGTCACATAAGACCTATATACCCACATTGGGATAGTATAGAAGATTTGCTTCTCACCAACACTGTGAAAAAAAATTTGTGAGAAGACTTCCAGAGTCCTTAAAGTACTGTTTGAGTACTCTTCTCTGTAGACAAGAACTTACAATGTGAACTAGAGTCAGTGAATTGAGAAATCTAAGTGCAATGGAAGTGACTGGATCTAGGGATCCAAGAGGGACCAAGTGGCAGGGGCCAAGTGGCAGCGTTCAGTCACTAAAGACAAGATGGGAATGGATTCTATAATACACAACAGTGTTAAAGCATAAATGAGAATAGTCTGAAGGGCTTAATTTCAAAAATATATAAACAAGGAATACAATTCAATGATAAAAACAAACAATCCAAACAAAAAATGGACAGAAGACCTAAAGAGAAATTTCTCCAAAGACGACATACAGATGGCCAACAGGCACACGAAAAGATGGTCAACATCACTAATTATTCTCTGTGCGCTCAGTTGTGTCTGACTTTCTGTGACCCTATAGACTGTAGCCTGCCAGGGTCCTCTGTCCATGGGATTCTCCATCCATGAATACTGGAATGGGTTGCCATTTCCTACTCCAGGGAATCTTTCCCACCCAGGGATCAAACTCACATTTCTTATGTCTCCTACATTGGCAGGCAGGTTCTTTACCACTAGCATTACCTGGGAAGCCCCACTACTTATTAGAGAAATGCAAGTCAAAACTATAATGAGGTACTACTACCTCACACCAGTCAGAATGACCATCATTAAAAAATCTGCACATAACAAATGCTTGAGATGGTGTGGAGAAAAGGAAACCCTCCTAGACTATTGGTGGGAATATAAATTAGCATAGACACTATGGAAAACAGTATCAAGCTTCCTCAGAAAACTAGAGTTGCTATATGATCCAGCTATCCTACTCCTGGGCATATATCCAGACAAAACCATAGTTCAGAAAGATACATGCACCCCTATATTGTGCAGTAGTCTGCACAATAGCCAAGACACGGAGACAACCTAAATGTCCATCAACAGATGAGCCCTGCCACAGGGCTCAGTGGTAAAGAATGTGCCTGCCAAGCAGAAGATGCAGGTTCAGTCTCTGGGTCCACTGGGTCAAGAAGATCACCTGGAGAAGGAAATGGCAAAAAATCCCATAGACAGAGAAGCCTAGCAGGCTACAGTCCATGGGGTTGCAAAGAGTCAGACATGACTTAGCAATTAAACAACAGCAGCAAAATACATACATACCACACACACACAGGAATACTACTCAGCCATAAAAAAGAATAAACCAATGTCATTTGAGGCAACATGGATGAACCCAGGGATTATCATACTAAACTAAGTAAATCAGAGGAAGACAAATACCATATTATTTCACTTATATGTAGAATCTAAGGCATGATACAAATGAACTTATCTATGAAATAGACTCACAGACATAGAGAACAGACTTATGGTTGCCAAGGGGCAGGGGCAGATGTAAGAGGGTTGAATTGAGAGTTTGAGATTAACAGATGAAGATTATTATACATAGCATGGATAAACAACTAGGTCTTACTATATAGCAGAGAGAACTATACTCGGTATCCTGTGATAAATCACAGGATTCCATCAGTGGAATGGAATGGAAAAGAATGTGTGTGTGTGTATATACACGTGTATATGTATATATAATTGAATCACTTTGCTGTACAGCAGAAATTAGTAAAACATTGTAAATCAACTATACTTGAGTTAAATAAAGTAAAACAGACAAACAAAAACAGAACAGTCTGACTCATACAGACCAATGGCATTGACTGGTTGATCACAGTATTCCTAAAAGTGAAATATGTAAGAAGGCTTACTAAATTCTTACTTGATCTATATAAGCAAGAAGGTTTGAGGTCAAGTGAATAAAAAGATAACCTGAATCATAACAGCAATGAGCCATGGTCTTTTTATTAATTCCCTGATTAGAGCCAGTTGACTAACCCAGAATCTCTGTAATGAAGAAGAGGCTGGGTCCCTTTGAGAAAGGATCCCTTTACACTGATAAAAATTTGGATGGCTAACCTTTCTCCAAGTCTTCACTAAAGGAATCCACACTCTTTTACCAGGGTAACTAGACATTAAGAAAAAGGAAGGACTCGGGGGGAACTACTTGACACTATTTCTGAACTGACACTAATTCTAGGAGACCCAAAATGTCACCGTGGCCCACCAGAGTAGAGACTTATTAACTCCAGGTGATGAATGATGTTTTAGCTCAGGTCCACTTCACAATGGGCCCAACTGGTTCTTAAACCCACTGTGTGGTTATTTTTCCACTTGTAGAATGCATAACTGGAACACATACATTCAGCTGGCAGAATCCCTACACTGATTCCCTGGCCTGTGAGATAAGAGTTAAAATGTTGGGAAAGACCAAATAGAAGCCAGTAGAACTATCTATCTAGGGAAATAGTAAACCAAAAAACCTACCTCATTAGAGGACAGATTGATGACACTCTCTAGGACTTGAAAGATACAGGGGTGATGAGTTGCACCACATCCTCATTCAATTCACTAATTTGGGCTTGTGCAGAAGAGAGACAGATCTTGGAGAATAACCACAGATTATCATAAGTTGAACCAGTTGGTGACTTCAATTTTAGCTGCCGTACCAGATGCAAATTATTGCTTGAAAACTGAACACATGCTCTGGTCCGTGGAATATGGTTATTAATCCAGTCAGCAATATTCTTTGACTCCTCTAAATTAGGACTATATCAACTCTCCATCACATTATAATTCAGTCTGCAGAGATCTTGACTGCCTTTAAGTTCCCCAAGATATCACACTGGTGCATTACAATGATGGCACTATGCTAATTGGACCCAGAGAACAAGTAGTAGCAACTCCTCCAGAACTGGTGAGACATTTGTGTGTCAGAGAGTGGGATACAATCTGACAAAAGTTCAGGGGCCTGCTACCACAGTGAAATGTCTAGGCATCCAAGATGTCTAGAGTGGACATGTTGAGATATACCTTCTAAAGTGAAAGTATTAATCAGTCACGTCTGGCTCTTTGGGACCCTGTGAATGGTAACCCACCAGGCTCCTCTGTCCATGGAATTCTCCAGGTAAGAATACTGCAGTGGGTTGCCATTTCCTTCTACACAGGATCTTCCTGACCCGGGGATTAAACCTGGGTCTCTTGCATTGCAGGCAGATTCTTTAAAGTGTGAGCCATCAGGGAAGCTCATACATTCTAAGACGAAGGATAAATTTTTGCATTTGGTCTCCCTACAAAAGTGAACAAACGAAAAGCACACCTACTAGGGTTTCTTTGGATTTCTAAGGTGACATATTCCTCTTTGGGTGTGTAACTCTGGCCCATTTACTGAGTGAACCTAAAAGCTGCTAGTTTTGAGTGGGACCCAGAACTAAAGAAGGCTCTGCACCAGGTCCAGGCTGCAAGGCAAGCCACTCTGCCCTCTTGTGCCACATAATCCAGTGGATTCAAAAGTGCTTGAAGTAGCAGATAGGGCTGCTGCCTGAAGCATTTGTCAGGCCCCGATAGGTTAATCATAACTCAAACCCTTAGGATTTGGAGCAAAAATCTGTCATCTTCTTCTGAAAACTGTTCTCCTTTGGAAAAACAGTTTTTGGCCCATTACTGGGCCTTTACAGAGACTGAAAAGTTAACTGTACTGTATCAGTAGAGTTTGGTTTTACTTCTCTGGAAACCTCTACCGAGTACACATATGTCCACAATAAGATTTCTATTTAAATATTCAAGGCAACAACATTTAAAGTAGCCAAAAACAGGAAATAATCAACCAGTGAATTAATAAACACATAGTGATATATCAACATAGTAAGATACTAGTTAGTCGTTAAAAGAAATGAATACATGCAACAATCTTAGTGAATTTCAGTTGTCAGTCAGTTCAGTCGCTCAGTCATGTCTTTGTGACTCTTTGTGACCCCATAGACTGCAGCACACCAGGCTTCCCTGTCCATCACCAAACCCAGAGCCTATGCAAACTCATGAACATCGAGTCGGTGATGCCATCCAACCATCTCATCCTCTGCCGTCCCCTTCTCCCCCTGCTTTGAAACTTTCCCAGCATCAGGGTATTTTCCAATGAGTCAGTTCTTCACATCAGGTGGCCAAAGTACTGAAGTTTCAACTTCAGCATCAGTCCTTCCAATGAATATTCAGGATTGATTTTCTTTAGCATTGACTGGTTTGATCTCCTTTCAGTCCAAGGGAAACTCAACAGTTATCTCCAGCACCACAGTTCAAAAGCATCAATTCCTTGGCACTCAGCTTTCCTAAGAGTCCAGCTCACATCCATACATGACTACTGGAATAAGCATAGCTTTGACTAGATGGACCTTTGTTGGCAAAGTAATGTCTCTGCTTTTTAATATGCTATCATAACTTTTCTTCCAAGGAACAAGTGTCTTTTAATTTCATGGCTGCAGCCATCATCTGCAGTGATTTTGGAGGCCAAAAAAATAGCCTTTCATTGTTTCCCCATCTATTTGCCATGAAGTGATGGGACAAGATGACATAATCTTAATTCTCTGAATGTTGAGTTTTAAGCCAGCTTTTTCACTCTCCTCTTTCACTTTCATCAAGCTCTTTAGTTCTTCTTCACTTTCTGCCAAAAGGATGGTATCATCTGTGTACCTGAGGTTATTGATATTTCTCCCAAAAATCATGATTCCAGCTTGTGCTTCATCCAGGCCAGCATTTCTCATGATGTACTCCACATATGTTAAATAGTCAGGGTGACAATATACAGCCTTGATGTACTCCTTTCCTGATTTGGAACCAGCCTGCTGTTCCATGTCAGGCTCTAACTGTTGCTTCTTGACCTGTATTCAGATTTCTCAGAAGGCAAGTACGATGGGAATAAAGTTATTCCCATCTCTTTATGAATTTTCCACAGTTTGTTGTGATCCACACAGTCAAATGCTTTGGTGTAGACAATAAGGCAGAAGTAGATGTTTTTCTGGAACTCTCTTTTCTTCCCAATGATCCAACAGATGTTGGCAATTTGATCTCTGGCTCTTCTGCCTTTTCTAAATCCAGCTTGAACATCTAGAAGTTCACAGTTCAAGTATTGTTGAAGCCTGGCTTGGAGAATTTTCAGCATTACTTTGCTAGCCTGTGATATTAGTGCAATTGTGTTGTAGTTTGAACATTTCTTTGGCATTGCCTTTCTTTGGGATTGGAAAGAAAATTAACCTTTTCCAGTCCTGTGGCCCCTGCTGTATTTTCCAAATTTGCTGGCATATTGAGTGCAGCACTTTCACAGCATCATCTTTTAGGATTTGAAAAATTCAACTAGAATTTCATCACCTCCACTAGCTTTGTTTGTAGTGATGCTTCCTAAGGCCCATTTGACTTCACATTCCAGGATGTCTGGCTCTAGATGAGTGATCACACCATTGTGGTTATCTGGGTCATGAAGATCTTTTCTGTATAGTTCTTCTGTGTATTCTTGCCACCTCTTCTTAATATCTTCTGCTTCTGTTAGGTCCATACCATTTCTGTCCTTTATTGTGCCCAACTTTGCATGAAATGTTCCCTAGGTATCTCTGATTTTTTTGAAGAGATCTCTAGTCTTTATGATTCTATTGTTATCCTCTTTCTTTGCACTGATCACTGAGGAAGGCTTTCTTATCTCTCCTTGCCCTTCTTTGGAACTCTGCATTCAAATGGGTGTATCTTTCCTCTTCTCCTTTGCCTTTAACTTCTCTTCTTTTCTCAGGTATTTGTAAGGCCTCCTCAGACAATCATTTTGCATTTTTGTATTTCTTTTCTTGGGCATGGTCTGAACCACTATTTCCTGTACAATGTCATGAACCTCTGTCCATAGTTCTTCAGGCACTTTCTTCAGATCAGATTGATTATATTATTTACAGCCAAAGATGGAAAAGCTGTATACAGTCACCAAAAAAAAAAAAAAAAAAAAAAAAAAGACCAGGAACTGACTGTGGCTCAGATCATGAACTCCTTATTGCAAAATTCAGACTTAAATTGAAGAAAGTAAGGAAAACCATTAGACCATCCCAGTATGAAATAAATCAAATTCCTTACAATTATACAGTGGAAGTAACAAATAGATTCAAGGGATAGATCTGATATGATAGTGAATCTCAAAAGCATTTTATTCAGAGAAAGAAGACAGACATAAAAGGTGATGTACTATTTGACTCCATCTATTTGACATTCTGAAAAATGCAAGACTATAGAAAGAAATCAGCCCTGAATATTCTTTGGAGGACTAATGTTGAAGCTGAGGCTCCAATACTTTGGCCACCTGTTGCAAAGAGCTGACTCATTGGAAAAGACCGTGATGCTGGGAAAGTTTGAAGGCAGGAGGAGGCAGTCGTGACAGAGGATGAGATGGCTGGATGGCATCACTGACTCAATGCACATGAGTTTGAGCAAATTCTGGGAAATAGTGATGGACAGGGAAGCCTTACATGTTGCAGTCCACGGGGTCACAAGAGTCCAACATGACTGCAACACTGAACAACAGCAACACAAATAGGAAGAAATTAGGTCAGTGGTTGTCATGGGCTGTGATTAGGGGGTACTATAGAACTTTTTAAAATGATGTGAATGTTCTATATTTTGTCTGTGGGGGTGGTTACATAACTGTTGAAGAAGGAAATGGCAACCCACTTTAGAATTCTTGCCTGGAGAATCCCATGGACACTGGAGCCTGATGCGCTACATTCCTTGGGGTCGCAAAGAGTTGGACATGACTGAGTGACTAATGCTTACTTAACTGTATAAATTTGCCAAATTGAATCATGCACTTTAATTTTTATTTCAAATTATTTAAAATTGCATGATTTAATTTTGTGTGTGTGTGTGTGTGTGTGTTCTCCAACTTTATTTTTCTTATTTTTCTTGGACATACATATGAATTTTAGTACTATCTTCTCAATTTCTAAACAAAAAGCTAGCTGAGATTTTGATAGGCATTGCATCAAATCTATAGATGAATATAGAAGTATTATCTTCATATGTGTACCTGTGGCTGATTCATGCTGATGTATGGCAGAAACCAGCATAATATTGTAAAGCAATCACTTTCTAATAAATTTTTTAAAAACCTATTGTTATGAATTCTACCAAAAATTTAGAGAAGAGCTAACACCTATCCTGCTCAAGCTCTTCCAGAAAATTGCAGAGGATGGTAAACTTCCCAACTCATTCTATGAGGCCACCATCACCCTAATACCAAAATCTGACAAAGATCCCCAAAAAAAAAAAAATACAGGCCAATATCACTGATGAACATAGATGCAAAAATCCTTAACAAAATTCTAGCAATCAGAATCCAACAACACATTAAAAAGATCATACACCATGACCAAGTGGGCTTTATCCCAGGGATGCAAGGATTCTTCAATATCCGCAAATCAATCAATGTAATACACCACATTAACAAATTGAAAAATAAAAACCATATGATTATCTCAATAGATGCAGAGAAAGCCTTTGACAAAATTCAACATCCATTTATGATCAAAACTCTCCAGGAAGCAGGAATAGAAGGAACATACCTCAACATAATAAAAGCTATATATGACAAACCCACAGAAAACATTATCCTCAATGGTGAAAAATTGAAAGCATTTCCTCTAAAGTCAGGAACAAGACAAGGGTGCCCACTTTCACCATTACTATTCAACATAGTTTTGGAAGTTTTGGCCACAGCAATCAGAACCGAAAAAGAAATAAAAGGAATCCAAATTGGAAAAGAAGAAGTAAAGCTCTCACTGTTTGCAGATGACATGATCCTCTACATAGAAAACCCTAAATACTCCATGAGAAAATTACTAGAACTAATCAATGACTATAGTAAAGTTGCAGGATATAAAATCAACACACAGAAATCCCTTGCATTCCTATACACTAATAATGAGAAAACAGAAAGAGAAATTAAGGAAACAATTCCATTCACCATTGCAACAGAAAGAATACAATACTTAGGAATATATCTACCTAAAGAAACTAAAGACCTATATAGAGAAAACTATAAAACACTGGTGAAAGAAATCAAAGAGGACACTAACAGATGGAGAAATATACCATGTTCATGGATTGGAAGAATCAATATTGTGAAAATGAGTATACTACCCAAAGCAATTTATAGATTCAATGCAATCCCTATCAAGCTACCAACAGCATTCTTCACAGAGCTAGAACAAATAATTTCACAATTTGTATGGAAATACAAAAAACCTCGAATAGCCAAAGCGATCTTGAGAAAGAAGAATGGAACTGGAGGAATCAACCTACCTGACTTCAGGCTCTACTACAAAGCCACAGTTATCAAGACAGTATGGTACTGGCACAAAGACAGAAATATAGATCAATGGAACAAAATAGAAAGCCCAGAGATAAATCCACGCACATATGGACACCTTATCTTTGACAAAGGAGGCAAGAATATACAATGGATTAAAGACAATCTCTTTAACAAGTGGTGCTGGGAACTCTGGTCAACCACTTGTAGAAGAATGAAACTAGAACACTTTCTAACACCATACACAAAAATAAACTCAAAATGGATTAAAGATCTAAACGTAAGACCAGAAACTATAAAACTCCTAGAGGAGAACATAGGCAAAACACTCTCTGACATACATCACAGCAGGATCCTCTATGACCCACCTCCCAGAATATTGGAAATAAAAGCAAAAATAAACAAATGGGACCTAATTAACCTTAAAAGCTTCTGCACATCAAAGGAAACTATTAGCAAGGTGAAAAGACAGCCTTCAGAATGGGAGAAGATAATAGCAAATGAAGCAACTGACAAACAACTAATCTCGAGAATATACAAGCAACTCCTACAGCTCAACTCCAGAAAAATAAATGACCCAATCAAAAAATGGGCCAAAGAACTAAATAGACATTTCTCCAAAGAAGACATACAGATGGCTAACAAACACATGAAAAGATGCTCAACATCACTCATTATCAGAGAAATGCAAATCAAAACCACTATGAGGTACCATTTCACACCAGTCAGAATGGCTGCAATCCAAAAGTCTACAAGTAATAAATGCTGGAGAGGGTGTGGAGAAAAGGGAACCCTCTTCCACTGTTGGTGGGAATGCAAACTAGTACAGCCACTATGGAGAACAGTGTGGAGATTCCTTAAAAAACTGGAAATAGACCTGCCTTATGATCCAGCAATCCCACTGCTGGGCATACACACTGAGGAAACCAGAAGGGAAAGAGACACGTGTACCCCAATGTTCATCGCAGCACTGTTTATAATAGCCAGGACATGGAAGCAACCTAGATGTCCATCAGCAGATGAATGGATAAGAAAGCAGTGTACGAATACACAATGGAGTATTATTCAGCCATTAAAAAGAATACATTTGAATCAGTTCTAAGGAGGTGGATGAAACTGGAGCCTATTATACAGAGAGAAGTAAGCCAGAAAGAAAAACACCAATACAGTATACTAATGCATATATATGGAATTTAGAAAGATGGTAACAATAACCCTATGTATGAGACAGCAAAAGAGACACTGATGTATAGAACAGTCTTATGGACTCTGTGAGAGAGAGAGAGGGTGGGAAGATTTGGAGAATGGCATTGAAACATGTAAAATATCATGTATGAAACGAGTTGCCAGTCCAGGTTCGATGCATGATACTGGATGCTTGGGGCTGGTGCACTGGGACGACCCAGAGGGATGGAATGGGGAGGGAGGAGGGAGGGGGGTTCGGGATGGGGAACACATGTATACCTGTGGCGGATTAATTTTGATATTTGGCAAAACTAATACAGTTATGTACAGTTTAAGAATAAAATAAAATTAAAAATAATAATAATATTAAGCCCATGAGCATGGATTGTCTTTCCATTTATTTAGGAATTCTTTGCCTTCCTTTAAGAACATCTTATAGTTCTCAGGGTACAAAGTTTTATAATTTTTTTATACTTTTGTTAAATTTATCCCTAAGTAGTTTCTTTTTTTGACGCCAGTATAAATGGAATTATTTTTTAATGTTATATTCATTTACCTCAATAAAGATGAGCTTGAAAACAATAAATTGAACTTTAAATAATGTCCAAATTTCACAGAGAAAAGAACATAAAAGACTCCAGTGTTAGTTAGCCCATTAAAGATATTTTAAATAAAAGTGTTAGGAATTTTTAGCAATACAACCTATAAATTTTGGTAATATTAATTCACCAAAAATATTTTCCATTTATCTGTAGCTGATTTTCATCATTTATAAGGATATTTTTAAAAAGTGAAAACTGATCTCTTTTTGAGAAAATTTCCAAAGATGACTATAAAAGTCTAAGTAAGAGATGTTCATTGTATGAAGTGACAATGATTTAGTCTGGGCTCATGCCGAACAGGTAATGACAAATCTTATGAACTCTAGCTTCCTAACAAAACCAAAATTTGCAATGTGGGTGGATTCAGTCTACAGAGTGGGAGGGGAAAATATTGTTTGGCATGTATTTTGGCAAGATGTATGTAACATTCTAGAATAACACAACCTATAAAACTAGTTGGCAGTATTTATAAGAAAAAAGTCTGCCACTTAAAATTATGTTATACATTTCTTTTAAAAATGCCTATAACAGATTATAATACAGCTCGTCTTTCAGAAATTGCCCAGCAGATGCTTTGTGTTTACATTTTGTTCAAAGACAATATTTCATTCATTCTTGATTAAATGTTTATATGACTCAAATTTAGGTTAACTTAAAATTATGTGTTTTATTTGAATTCTGAGAGCAGGAAATGCCCTGCCCCACCATAGCATAATGTAAAAGGCAAATTATTTCAAAATATCTGCTGGTGAAGTAAACCTTTGTGTTTTGCACAGAGCATTTTATTAGCACTCATTAATACTATGCTCAGCAATTAAATTCTATATTGTGGTGGGCATTATAAAAGCTATAATGATTATTTTAAACCTGTCTTCAACAGAAGGTTACTTTTATATGTAATTTTAGAAACATAAACAATGCAAGTTGTAGAACATTATAAAAAGTTTCCATACAATGAGGCAGACTCATTCAGAAGTTTCAAAACTTTTAACTCAGAGCGAATAATCTGGGAAAATTCATGAAAACTATTTTTTTAAAGTTTAATGGCAATGTAATTATATGGAGTTCTTATAAATAGCTTTTCTTGAAAATTTTAGATGAGTTTGAGGATAGAGGGAAATAAAAATAGTAGAAGTAGTTATGAGAGTCTCCATAGTAAATTAGGTTAGGAAATTTGGTTTTCTAAATGTACTCTCAGAGTTTGTCCAGATACACATATTGCACTTTCATTCTAGTAACTTTTCATGGAAAGTATTTTTGTAGACTCTGATGAAATACCAATATATGCTATGGTGTTTCAAGGGATGAGAGTAAGGAAATACATGGCAAATATTTTAACAATTTTCCTATCAGAACTGGAAATGGGTTTTCTTTCCTGAGATAAGAATAAGCAAAACATGGAGAAATATAATACAAGAATGGCAAAGATCAGTGCCATACAGGACATGATTGTGTGTGCATGCTCAATCCCACAGCTCAGAAAAGCAATGGGTTTAACATATATCACACTATGAGGAAAAGATAAATTTTTTCATTAACATTCACTGACATTGTTACCTATTTACTTTGATAGGATAAGATCACATTCTTTACTGAATATTGCTATGATTATCTGAAACAAATAATATTTAGAAAATATATATTAATATATGTCAATATTTATTTCCTGGTGATTGGACAGATATTCTTATGAAAGATTAGAAACTGGGAAACCAATCTCTCTCATTCTCCCTCTCTCTCTCATTCATGTGTCTATATGTGTGTGTGTGTGTGTGTGCGCGCGTGTGTGTGCGTGCGTGCGTGTGTATTCTATAGAAACATACAAGCTAATAAGCTGCATGCAAAGGAAGATTTTTAACAAAAGAAGAAAAGTCCCCACTCCAAAGGTGTTTCTTAAGGACAAAATTCTCAGAGATCTGTGGGGCAAGAGTAAGTTGCATATGCTGCTTAAATGGTGAAACAAAATATCTCATAAGATCAGAAGGACTTTATGCTAAAGTTAATCTGTGTAATGTTATTATAAATATCATTTTAAGAATTTACAACAAACAAAAACAATGAAAGTAGAATTGATAGAACATATCAAAATGAAATCACGTTTGGCAATTACTCTCGTACTGTGAATCTTCATAGTCTTTGTATGTAATTTTGAGTCTATTTTTCAAAACAAACTAAGTCAGTAAACAAAATGCTATACTCATAAACAACTAAAAACAGAAACATATAAAACTTACTTCCAAAAAATTCCTTTTTGAATTTATGTTTTTGCTGAAAATTTTCAGAGCAAAAAGGACCAGGTGCTTATGCAATAATGTTTCTACTTCTTATGAGCAAAAAAGAGAGAGAATTTGGGTTGTGGTTTAGAATGAAAGGTTGACAGGAGAGAAATTAGACCTCAAGAAATGTTAAACTTTTGTGTGTAGCTTCAGATACTTTTCCAAATATAATTTAACTATTTTTTTCCTCACAATGATGGCAGGAAACATATTCCCTGAGTCATTCCTCTTCCTTTGGTAGTATTATGGGAATAGTTTCATAGCTATTAAAAAATACTCCAAAATAGTTTTTAATTAATTGTTTTTCCTTAAATATTTTTCCTTTAAACTATGTGATTTATTGTTGCTAATCATTTCCTCTTCTCTGGACAAATACAAAAGAAAAACAAAATTAGAATAATCTAGAGATTAGAAGTCTTTCTTCAAGATTGTATGGATTTTCCTTATTGGCTTCCTTCAATGTTGGCATTTTCTGATCTATTTTTTTTAATGTGAACTTTCAGTCAAAAAAATTGAACTCAACTTTAAAAAACAGATAATATGTAATTTGGAATTATTTTAAATTGTCTACTTAAAATTACTTGGACTTCATCGATTTTATTAGTGAAAAAAAATAAAATATTTACACCAAAAAAACGCCCAAAAACCCCTCCTCAGGACAATACAACAGGTCCTAGGATTATTAGAAGGTAACATTTGAGGAAATAATGGTTTCTAGACAGAAGAGTAGCCTACTACCATTTTGGAAAGAAGTATTTGTAGTATATGGCTGTTTGCATAAAAATGTCAAGAATTCTATCATGTTGGATTTTGTTATAATTAGTTATGAAAGTGAAGTCGCTCAGTCGTGTCTGACTCTGTGACCCTGTGGACTCTAGCCCACCAGGCTCCTCCATCCATGGAATTTTCTAGGCAAGAGTACTGGAGTGGGTTGCCATTTCCTTCTCCAGAGGATCTTCCCCACCCAGGGATTGAACCCAGGTCTCCTGCATTGCAAGCAGATGCTTTTACCCTCTGAGCCATGAGGGAAGCTAATTAGTTATGGTCCTACGACAAACATATGACTCCAAAATTTAGAGACTTAAAACAATGAAAACCATTTTGTTTTTGCTCATGGTTTCTTCAGGAATTTTGTTTTTGCTCATGGTTTCTGCAGGAAGTGCCTGACTGAGCTCTTTAGTTTGGGGTCTCTCACATGGTAGCAGCCAGATGGGGGCCAGAGTTGAGACAGGGAAGGGGAACATGGAGGATCTGGAGCCTGTGCAGGCCCCTTTCTCTTCACGTCTGCTCAGGGCTGCTCCACGCAGTCTCTCTGTGGGGGCTGGTTTGGACTTTTTCTACATGGTAGCCTATTTGCCATCAGACTCCTCACATGGCAGCTAAAGGCTCCAGCAAGCATGTCTGCTGAACCAACATGGCACCTGTTTGGCCTTTTATGACCTGCCCTGAGAAGACACCTAGCATCTCTCCCACTGTACTCCAGTGGTGCGAACAGTCACAAAAATCTGCCCAGTTCTAAATGTCACCATCATACTGTAAGAAGAGCAAGTGGGATGGCGGTTAACACTGAGGTTATCTTGAAAAGTACAACTTTATCAAAAATGCATTTTGTTTTATTAAACTGATGTCAATTTATAAAATAATTTAGTTGGATCCAAAAGTAATCAAAAAATAAAAACTAATTTAAGTAGAAGAAAAATTATGTCAAAGAACCATAAACACGTCATAATAGTCATAAACATCATAAACATTTAAACATGTCATGAACACTTTAAAAGAAAACAAGAATACAAAGAGATTTCTTAGGCAGTACACTAAGTCTGCAAACCTTGACTAGGAGCTTCATATTTTCATTTGCTGCTATTCCTTCAACAATTATGATAACTATGGATTGTTGCAGAAACTTTACATTATAGCTACAGGATAACTTTTACACACATCTTTACTCAGCCCTCACTGCTTCTTTATAAAGTAATGCTGTTTTCAATGTTAAAATAAGAAAAAGGAAGGTCAGACAATTCATTTTTCCTGTTAAGAAACAGAACACCTCAGGATAGAGCTTTTGGTAGACAACAATATCTGTATAAATGTTTATATTTCCATTCTTTCCATATGCTTTTGCTGTATTAGTTGGTGATGATATTAGTCTCCTGTGTTCTAATAAAGTGTACATTCGAATCTCCAGGCTTCAAACAAGTCAATTCAGAGGAAGACGGTAAATATATGATAGCTAATGTGGTAGGTGTGCATATGAAACATGAAGGTGAAAGTCACCTGACAAGTTCAGGACACCCTGCTGCCTTACACACAGGGCGAGGGGGAAATAACTATTAGAATAAAATTAGAGTATTTCCAAACATGCACAATTTTTATAAAGTAACATTTTATAGTTTTACTTAACCTTCTATTCTAGATGTTGTACACTTATTATTGTTTCCCACTGTCTTCACTCTTTAGCGGTGGCAAATGCAACATCTACCCTGGAGACAGATGGATGGGATCTTCTTAGACTTCTATAATCACAGTGAAGAGTGGACTGCCAGGAATACAGAAGTCAAGTACCACGCTTACACTTCTCTTATCTGGCGAGCTCCCGAAAGTCAGAGACCATCACCAATTTAGCAGTCATGGAATTGGGATAAAAAAATGAAACAAAAAATGAAAGGGGGAAAAAAAGAAAAAAAAATGTGGCTTGTTCCTAGAATGATCCCTATTTTCTAAAACAATATTAGTAGTAATGATACATTTGAAAAATACAAATAAATAACTCCTATTAACTTCTTGCCAAGGAGGCAGTTGGCTTGGAAAAGAGTTAGCTATTTCTTTGTATAATAATTACATTCACTTTCAGATGACAATTGCTAATTACATTAATTTTAGAAATTATCAAGGATTATAGTATTACAAAAGCTTGAAATCATATATATATATTAAGTATAATTGACATACTCATTAGTTTTCATTACAAAGAGGTTAATTGAAATAATCTCTAAATTCCACAAAAAAGAACACCAATTTTAGGTGTTTACAGCCATAAAATTCCCCAAGCTTTCACAATTACTGCAGCTATACTGACGATCCCCTTTTCTGAGCCCCTCATATTTACATTAAGGAATGACAGAAATTCCCTGATTGAAATTAAAGTCAGATTGAGGTCTTATTGTAATATTTTATCATTTAACAAAGTTAAACACTGGGTCTTAAGTTTGGTGAAATTATTCCAATTCCTCTTTTAAAATACAAGAAAAATGACATAACACATAAGTGTTAGAAAAATGTGAATTACCAACTTGTCAGTGTGGCAAAAAATTATTTTAGAGAAATTTATGGATAATTCTAAGTAAAAAGGTCTTCACTATTTGAGCTTTCATTGAGCATATTTCTACTCTACCACACCTCACTTCTATAAGAGAAAACACATGAGATGTCAAAATATCTAAAGTAAATAAATTTATATACTCTAAAAACATGCAGGTACAAGATACACTGCACACATTTAATATGGAGCATTTATAGAGTATTCATTCTCCTCTTGTACAACCCAAAATGTTTACAGGTTATCATTCTTTGACAGCATTTAATATATAGTACATAGGTGGTCAATAAATTATTTTCCTAAGCCTTGTGAATTACTTAAAAAAATTCACCATGAAAGACCAGATGGCTCAACAGATTGGCAATTTATGAGCTAACTTTAATCTCTCACTGGACAAAATGACTAAAGGTCATTGTCATCTGCCATCTGCCATGTGAATAATGAAGTGGTGGGCTTAGTCTTGTTACCATAGACAGGTGCCTACCATAGAAAAGATGAGCCTCATTCCAATTGGAAATAATTTATTTACATCTCCAAAGAAAGACCTTTGATAAATGATGAAAGTTGAGTTTCCCAACTAACGCTGAAAAATAGCTCCAGGTTAAATTTAATAGAAAGTGAGAGACTAATAAAAGTGATTTCTAAACTTTCTATCTCAAAGAGTATAATTATTTCCCCACGTTTTCATGACATTGAGTCAATATATCTGCAGAATTAGAAGTTACTCTTCACTCTTCAAACTTTCAACTTTGTAGAACATTTTAAAAAATAATTGTGCCTAGATGCTAGATTTATATTTAGAAAACATTAAGCATCAATAATATGTGTAGCATATAATATACTATTTTAAATCTGACAATTTTATTTTTAAATATGCATGTATAAAATTGAGATTTTTAACTATATAGGATTAAGAAGAGAGAAGGCAGAATTCATGCTTTAGTCAGAGTGAATAAGTATGAGAAAGGGGGAGAGAGATTTGTAGGGAAAAAAAATCTATAAGCATAATCTTGTTACTCAAACTTGAAAACCCCAAATATTTAAATATATTTACTGATATATGAGTTTCTGTGCTATAGTTAAAGAAAATAAGCCTAAATATCAATTATTGGAAAGAATCTGGCTAATGTTTAAAACAAAAATGTTGAGTAGAAAATTTGTGGTTAGGATTTCTTTCTTTGTCTGTTATTCATTTTTCCTTGAACACAGAGTGATTAAAATTTGCATGCATTGAGGCATCTTGGTTCCATTAACATCTTGCCAAAAGTGGGTTCTGGTGATTCTGGAGAAGATCTGAGGGGAGGCAGAGCCGCTGTACTTAAATAACTTGGAACCACAGAGCTTGGAAATAACTCACTTTTAATCTCTCTGATTAAATAATGGGGAAACTCATTAGTATCCCTCTAAGCACATGCTAATCCCCTTAACAGAGCAACAGTAGGGCTCAGATGTTGACAAGCAAATGGATACAGCAAAAATGTCATGATATCATTGCATTTTTATTTTATTTGCATTTATTTCCACAGCTATTTTTAATCATACCTCTAACAGATTTTTCACTTGCTGTTATGGTACAATTTTTTTTAGCTAAAACTATTTAAATTTTTAAATATACTCAGGTTAAAGTCAAGTGATACTGAGACATGGGAAAATCCATAAGGAGCCAAGACAATGTTTTAAAATTATGTAGAGTTTATACTAATTTGTTTCATTATATACCTAGGAAATATATTTATATTATTGAATATTTCATGTTTCAATCAATGTGCAATCACAGATTTTAATAACTATATTTTAATTATTTCAGCCTTTGCCGATTTTCAAAATGGATTGCCTTTTGTCCCCTTTAACTCTCATTTTTTAGGTCAATAGAATCTATTTTAATCTCATGCACGTGATCTGTTAGGTGTTTTAGACTGATTTTGAGATCTCTGTAACTAGTCCCTCGCTACTTTTGTACTATTAATTTGTTAATCTACTCTGTTAAATTAAAATTCAACTTGTACCTGAAAGCTTAATTCTTAACTTTTGCCTTAGGAATGGTAACGGTTTCCTTATTTAATTTATCATAATTGAGTTAATGTCTAGATTTTCTCATGATTATCATGAGATCAGATCAGATCAGTCGCTCAGTCGTGTCCGACTCTTTGCGATCCCATGAATTGCAGCACGCCAGGACTCCCTGTCCATCACCAACTCCCGGAGTTCACTGAGACTCACGTCCATCGAGTCAGTGATGCCATCCAGCCATCTCATCCTCTGTCGTCCCCTTCTCCTCCTGCCCCCAATCCCTCCCAGCATCAGAGTCTTTTCCAATGAGTCAACTCTTCGCATGAGGTGGCCAAAGTACTGGAGTTTCAGCTTTAGCATCATTCCTGCTAAGTAACTGGTAGCCCTATCTGACAGTTCCTCTGCATGCTAAATTGCTTTAGTCCTGTCCAATTCTTTGCCACCCTATGGGCTGCAGTCCTCCAGGCTCCTCTGTCCATGGAATTTTCCAGACAAGAATACTGGAGTGGGTAGCCATTCCCTTCTTCAGGGTATGATCCTGACCCAGGAATCGAACCCAGGTCTCCTGCATTGCAGGCGGACTGATTCTTTACCGTCTGAGTCACCAGGGAAGTCTGACAGTTCCTCTGTCTGCTGACAAACTTCTCTTATACTCATCAGCTCCATGTCTGTAGACTTTGAAATATAACATTTTTATGCTCTTTTCCCCCGGTGTTGGAAAATTATTAATATTATTGGTTAGACTCCTAATAGCAGTGTTTTCTTCAGATTACAGCCCTTCTGATATCATATTCTTCCTTAAGGATATACCAACCATGTTTTCCCTATTTCCTTTATCAGAAGACCCACCTTATATATTTTTTCTTCATTTGACTAAGCTTCTTGGTATCCTCAGTCATGAAACAGGCAATAAATATTATGCTTAAAAGTACAAAGTATTTTATTTTTTACCTTATTCACATATATTCACACTATATTAACTTTTAAAATGTATATATTAATAGTTACAGTTCCCTGCTTTGATGAATACAAACTAGGGTGATGTGATAAAAAGGAAGGGGGAAGAGAGGAAGGAACTGATTTAACTAGGATGGTCACATGAAAATGGTTTAGACAATACTTTTTCAGGCAATGAAGTACTTCATGGAAAACAGGTTTCATATATATTCAGATGAGTGCAACCAAAATTTTATGCAAGGCAAGTAAAGTTATTTGGCCTTTTACCAGATAAACAGAAAACAAAACAAGGTTTCTGCACACCAAATATTACAATCTAATATCAAGATACATAGTAGAAAAAGATCAGTACATTAAGACAATGTCCAAGAAATTATTTATATACATATACACTTACTTTGACAAATGTACTATTTGAGGTTAAAAAAATAGGTTAAAATAAAGTGCAAAAGGCTAAGGCAGTACAGTAGAAGAAGCTACATCCTATTAGAGAAAATAAGAAGCTATTCACTTCACTGGAAGGACTGATGCTGAAGCTCCAATACTTTGGCCACCTGATGCTAAGAGCTGACTCTTCAGAAAAGACCCTGATGCTGGGAAAGATTGAGGGCAGGAGGAGAAGGGGATGACAGAGGATGAGATGGTTGGATGGCATCACTGCCTCAATGGACATGAGTTTGAGCAAGCTCCAGGAGATGGTGAAGGAAGTGAAACCTAGCGTGCTGCAGTACATGGGGTCGCAAAGAGCTGGACATGGCCAAGGGACGGAACAACAACAACAGGTACAGATTAGTTCTAAGTAGCAGAGACACAGAAAAAAGACAAGGCAAGGATAAAGAGAATACATATGAGGTAATTATTACAGGTGGGCTTCTCAGGTGGTGCAGTGGTAAAGAATCTGCCTACCAATGCAGGAGACACAAGAGATGTGGGTTTGATCCCTGGGTTTGGAAGATCCCCTGGAGTAGTAAATGGCAACCTGCTCCAATTTTCTTGCCTGAAAAATTCCATGGACAGAGGAGCCTGGTGGGCTATAGTCTGTGGGGTCGCAAAGAGTTGGACATTACTGAGCTCACACACAATTCCTAGAGGTAAAGAAAAATAAAAGCATAAATTCTGTCCAGAAAGTTTTATGTAATCCATTTGGAAAGAAAAAGATCAAATTGTAGAATATGTGAATTAAAGCACAGTAAAGTAGGTTTCATCATGCTACTGCTTTGAATAGATGTTGCATGTATATATTATATACACATTGATTTTAGATTTATATAAAATGTACATACATTGAGATGATAAGATGTTTTAATTTTTTAGAAATTATTCCTCAAAGTCTATAAAACATATATATGTAAAATAAAAATATGTATGACATATATAAAATAAAATATATGTATATAATATATATATATGTTTTTTATTTTATATATAAAAACACATATATAAAATAAAAGTTAATACTTCCCATTGTATAAGCTCATTAAAAGGAAAAAAAGTGAAAGTAATCTTGCTCAACAAATCAATGTGCAATTGCAGTTCCAGAGAGTAAAAGACTCTGAGTCGATAGTGATGTATAAAAGACTATTTTGTACCACTCAATTGTAAAAAAAAAAAAAGAAAAGAAAAGAAAGAAAGGAAAAAAAAAAGAAAAACAAACAGCAACAGTGTTTAAAAAATAATCACATAGCAAAGTAGGAAAACGGCATGCAATTAAAAATGCATTGCTTCTTGCCCAAACCTCAAAAGATGGCAATGGCAGATGATAACTAGCACTGGTTCCAAGAGTATGTGAAGGACTACTGGAAAGAAAGACAAGCAATACGTTTAGGATTGTTAAGGGATATATCCAGGCAATCTCCTTGACATTAGGAGTTTCTATGAGAAATAAATTCTATTTTTAATAATAAGAAGACATAATTACTTAAATCATTAAGAATCTCTATCTGTGAGCTATATTTACCTATTGTAAGTAACAGGATAAAACTAAACTTATATTTGAAATATTACAATTTAATATGGAAGAAAATAGGACATTTTAATTCTCTGTGGTTTATCTACATGGGGATATTAACTCTGAGGTTCATATACTGTTAGAAAAAATAAGTAGGAAATTAGAATCATTGCAAGTTCCCAGGGTGATATAGCCTACTTTTCTTAAAGAAAGTAAATTATAGTAGTTTTTATTCCTTGAAAACTATTTTATATTATTTTTGAGTCATTTTAATAAATATTAGGGTTGCCCTAGTTAAAAAATAACCTGGTAAGGAAAGGCTTTTTTGGGGAGAACTACCATCACCATGAAAAGCTTTATAAAATCATTCGGATACAACCACCTACATTTGCAGCTGCTTGCATTTGAAAAAAGTATTAATATATTCATACATTAATTCAATAACTATCAAGTACCTACTACATGTCTGGCACAGTTGTAGGGATTGAAGATTCAATGGTGAGGAAATGAGACAGCATCCTCTGCAGTTACAGTACTATTGTGGGAAAACATAATAAATAAGCAAACAATTTCAGACAGTGGCATATCGTGTCTGTTAACAATCAGTTATATTAAAGAGTGATAATAGCAATAGGGAGAGAGTCACTTCCTGACAGAATAATTGCAGAAAGCATTATTGAGGATGCATTGGATACAGGTATCAATTAGAAGATTTGAGGAAAGTACTAGGTTGGAAGAAGCACAAGTGCCAAAGTGAGAGTAAGAAATGAGCCTGGAAAGTTCCGAAAACAAGGAGTAGTTGTATATGGCTGAAATGCATTGATAAGGGGAAGAATCTCATGAGGCTGACAAGGCAGGCAGGTGCCAGGTAATATACTACGCTGTAAGCCTCATTAGGGAATTAGATTTCATTGTAACTCCTATTGGAAGCTGGGAAGAGATCCATAATTGTCACCTATCCATGCACTATACACTTCCATAGTGATTGAATACATAACCACACAAAGGTGGGCCAAGGAGATACATTTATCAGCCTCCCCTGTAGCTAAATAAAGCCAGAGAATTTTGAACCAATGGAGCATAAGATGCATAAACTGGTAACTTAAATAAACTTTCTAAAATTCAAATGCCATGTGCCTCCTCTCGCTTTTTGCCTCAGTGTCTCTTTCTTTCCTGCTGGCTGAAATGTGTAATGACTAGAGCTAGAAAAGGCATCAACCCACTCCAGTGTTCTTGCTTAGAGAATCCCAGGGACAGAGAAGCCTGGTAGGAGGCCGTCTCGGGGGTTGCACAGAGTCAGACACGACTGAAGTGACTTAGCAGCAGCAGCAGCAGCAGCAGCAGAAAAGACATCACTTGCCTGTAGTGAGCTTCTTATTGCATCATCTTTATATTAAGATATAATAAACTAGGTTCCTGATGATCTAGTGAGAGCAGAGTCATGACATCAGCTGGGATCCCCTTACCATTCTACTGCTTTCTGAGATAAAAATAAAACCCTGTCTTATTTAGGTTAGGTATTTTGAGCTTTTCTTACTCACAAGAAAACCTAATGTTAGTTGATTTCTCTTAATGGAATTTTTAAGCAGAGAAGCATATGATTTCTGTGTTTACCAGGATAGTAAAATGCCATACAGTTGACTCAAGTCTTGAAAGTCAAGAACACATTATGTGCCAAGTATCTCCTCATGACAAAGTTAGGCGCTGGTCCACTTATTTGGGAATTGGAAGGATATCATTGAAAACCATATAATTTCTCATAAGCAAACACTCTTCTAAGGAAAAAAAAAATGGATTAATGTTGAAAAGACCAGAAGAGAAAAAGTGTTCCTTGGACTCTGTGACACTATGTGAAGAGTCATTTCTCCTTGAACTAAAGTCAAATAAGAGGGGATATAAAGGAACAAGTGGAAAGATTGACTAGGATCCCTTGTTTCTGGGGATAAGGTAACAAAGAAATCTGAAGCTGAAAAATTGTTGTTAACAGTCTGAGGCTTCTAAGTTAACAAACATGGTCCCCTCCTTCTAGATATGTCACAGCAACATATGTGTGATTATTTCTTAGGACGGTAAACCAGCTTGATGTTGCCTTTTAAGCTAGAAGGGTGATAAGACACTAAGAGAAAGGTGCAATTCATATGGCCTGAGCCACCTAGATCTTAGTTGCCTAGATCTTAAAGGTTTCTGTTCCTAGGTTAACTAATGAAAGGAGAAGTAAGTTATGCTGGTCAGAGGGTTTGTAATTAGAATTTATCAGTGGGGACATTTCTGAATGAAAGTGCTATATGAAAGGTGTGAGATCTAAGTCCTGCCCTGAGAGCAGTGAGCCCTGACCTCTCCTGCTCATTGCTTCCCTTTCTTTCCTTTTTCCAAATCTGGGAGGATCCCAGGACAGGCTGGGTCGGGATGGGACAGGAGCAGAGAGGAAGCAGAGCCAGAGAGATGAGACAGAGAAGATGCCGCGTGTCCTGTGCTGCTTCTTATAGCATGAAGAAAACCCAGGTTGAGACAGAAAAGACACCTGAATTTTAAACACTGTTTTGAAATTTTGCTGGCCATTTTAATTATCAAACAATAATTCTTGTGATTAGAAATGACATTATATCTTCTAAATGACCAAAAATGGAACCTGACCTAAAATTGTTTCAAGACACAGCTAAAAAGAGTTAGTTAAAAGAAGAATCTAGAGCTAGTTGCCTTGGCATGAGCTCTGTGTATGTATGTGTGTGTTTGAAAAGGAGAAAGAAAACTAAAATAGATAGCCAATGGGAATTTGCTGTATGACTCAGGGAACTCAAACCATGTTCTGTAACAAAAACTAGAGTGGTGGGGTGGGGAGGGAGGTGGGATGGAGTTTCAAGACGAAGGGGATATAGATATACTTATGGCTGATTCACGTTGATGTTTGGCAGAAACCAACACAATACTGTAAAGTAATTATCCTTTAATTAAAAAATATTATTTTTTAAAAAAGGAAAAAAAAAACACAAAAAAACTCGAGTATTCTTTGACTTGTACCTTACTGACTTGAGCATTTTCAGCACATAAGTAACATAAGTTTTAAAAGCACTGGTGAAAGAAATCAAAGAGGACACTAATAGATAGAGAAATATACCATGTTCATGGATCAGAAGAATCAATATAGTGAAAATGATACTACCCAAAGCATTTTATAGATTCAATGCAATCCCTATCAAGCTACCAACAGTATTTTTCACAGAGCTAGAACACATAATTTCACAATTTGTACAGAAGTACAAAAAAACCTCGAATAGCCAAAGCGATCTTGAGAAAGAAGAATGGAACTGGAGGAATCAACCTACCTGACTTCAGGCTCTATTACAAAGCCACAGTCATCAAGACAGTATGGTACTGGCACAAAGACAGAAATATAGATCAATGGAACAAAAAGGAAAGCCCAGAGATAAACCCACGCACCTATGGACACCTTATCTTTGACAAAGGAGTCAAGAATACACAATGGAGAAAAGACAATCTCTTTAACAAGTGGTGCTGGGAACTCTGGTCAACCACTTGTAAAAGAATGAAACTAAAACACTTTCTAACACTATACACAAAAATAAACCCAAAATGGATTAAAGATCTAAACATAAGACCAGAAACTATAAAACTCTTAGAGGAGAACATAGGCAAAACACTCTCTGACATACATCACAGCAGGATCCTCTATGACCCACCTCCCAGAATATTGGAAATAAAAGCAAAAATAAACAAATGGGACCTAATTAAAATTAAAAGCTTCTGCACAACAAAAGAAACTATTAGCAAGGTGAAAATACAGACTTCAGAATGGGAGAAAATAATAGCAAATGAAGCAACTGACAAACAACTAATCTCAAAAATATACAAGCAACTCCTACAGCTCAATTCCAGAAAAATAAATGACCCAATCAAAAAATGGGCCAAAGAACTAAATAGACATTTCTCCAAAGAAGACATACAGATGGCTAACAAACACATGAAAAGATGCTCAACATCACTCATTATCAGAGAAATTCAAATCAAAACCACAATGAGGTACCATTTCACGCCAGTCAAAATGGCTGTGATCCAAAAGTCTACAAGAAATAAATGTTGGAAAGGATGTGGAGAAAAGGGATCCCTCTTACACTGTTGGTGGGAATGTAAACTAGTACAGCCACTATGGAGAACAGTGAGGAGATTCCTTAAAAAACTGGAAATAGAACTGCCTTATGACCCAGCAATCCCACTGCTGGGCATACACACTGAGGAAACCAGAATTGAAAGAGATACATGTACCCCAATGTTCATCGCAGCACTGTTTATAATAGCCAGGACATGGAAGCAACCTAGATGTCCATCAGCAGATGAATGGATAAGAAAGCTGTGGTACATATGCACAATGGATTATTACTCAGCCATTATAAAGAATACATTTGAATCAGTTCTAATGAGGTGGATGAAACTGGAGCCGATTATACAGAGTGAAGTAAGCCAGAAAGAAAAACACCAATACAGTATACTAATGCATATATATGGAATTTAGAAACATGGTAACGATAACCCTGTATGCGAGACAGCAAAAGATGTATAGAACAGTCTTTTGGACTCTGTGTGAGAGGGAGGAGGGGATGATTTGGGAGAATGGCATTGAAACATGTATAATATCATATAATAAACGAATCACCAGTCCAGGTTTGATGCAGGATGCTTGGGGCTGGTGCACTGGATGACCCAGAGGGATGGTATGGGGAGGGAGGTGGTGGGGGGGGGGGGTTCAGGATGGGGAACCTGTGGCACATTCATGTTGATGTATGGCAAAACCAATACAATATTGTAAAGTAATTAGTTTCTAATTAAAAAAAATAAATTAAAAAATAATTGTGGGAAATTGAATAAATGAATCTTTGAATAAATAAATAAATATGGAAAATTGAAAAAAAAAATAAAAGCACCCGTTGGCTGTCAAAACTGAAGGGTTGTCTGAATAGAGGTGTGAGACAATTTTAATAGTTCGTGGAAGTGGTCAGAGTAGCTTGCACTCCAGAGAAGGCAAGTCAATATGAAGGGAAGTGGATAAATCCAGCATATATTTTGGAGGTGGTGCCCCAGAGATTTTTAGGTACAGAATTTACAGCAGTGTGTCTGACCATCTCTGATACAAACAACTTCCCTTGGGGGGAGACACTGTCCTCTCCCCTCCATTCACAAATCTTTACAGTTACATTAACCTTGAGAGGAATTACATATTCCCCTTTCTATCATACATTAATTTCTGCTGATTTTACCAGCCTCCTTACACCATTCTTCCAAAGAGATTCTTGGATATGAATTTGTTAACCATATGTTTAAGCAGCATTAAGTTTTTTTTTAATTAATTAATTAATTTTTTTTTTGGATCTGTTTCTTTGACTTTATTTATTTTTAATTTTTTTTAATTTTATTTTATTTTTAAACTTTACATAATTGTATTAGTTTTGCCAAACATCAAAATGAATCCGCCACAGGTATACATGTGTTCCCCATCCTGAACCCTCCTCCCTCCTCCCTCCCCATACCATCCCTCAGGGTCGTCCCAGTGCTGAAGGATAATTGCTTTACAGAATTTTGTTTTCTGTCAAACCTCAACATGAATCAGCCATAAGTATACATATATCCCCTCCCTTTTGAACCTCCCCCCGCCATAGGGCTTCCCTGGTGGCTCAGATGGTAAACAGTCTGCCTGTAATTTGGGAGACCTGGGTTCAATCCCAGGGTTGGGAGATCCTCTGGAGAAGAAAATGGCAACCCATGCCAGTGTTCTTGTCTGGAAAAATCCCATGGACAGAGAAGCCTGGCAGGCTACAGTCCATGGGGTTGCAAAGAGTCAGACATGACTGAGCAACTAACAAGTTTTCTTTTAGATGACTTAGAGAAACATCTTCCTAAAACCAGTTCAGAGATACAACATGAACAGTGGAAGAAATGTTATATAGCCTATATTCACTACCACATGGAGAAACTTTTAAATGGATAAAATATATAAACAGACCATTTTGAATTTGCTGTATGACTCAGGGAGCTCAAACTGGTGCTCTGTGACAACCTGGGGGTGGGGATGGGGTGGGAGGAGAGAGGGAGGTTCAAGAGGGAGGGGACATATGTATACCTATGACTGATTCATGTTGATGCATGGCAGAAACCAACACAATATTGTAAAATAATTATTCTTCAATTAAAAAACAACATGCAAAAGCCATGAACAGAGCTTATTCTATGAAAAAGAAAAAAAAACAGATAATTTTCAGAATTTACTATGGTAAATGTTACATGGAACAAAGTTATTTTTGAGGAAAACTGTTGTCCAGAATTCATAAAGCAGTTTTGTTTTCACAATGCTATTCCTAATAACACTGTTTGAGTATAACACTATAATTCTAAATCTATTAAAAGAAAAACTCAGCCATCAAAACCAGAAGAGTACACTACAGGAAACCTCCCACCTCTACTTTAAAATAACAAAATGGCCAAATTATTTTTGCTTAAATAATAGGCAGTATCTTTGAGTAATCTTTTTCATAGAATATGCAAAGCTGTTTAACATTTTACTTTTCATTTCAAAGACATGTGAGCCAACTTTTATGTATGATGTATCTTGTAGGGATTTTGAGACCAGCATGACTTATGTTCATAATATGTGGATGTTTTGTATTTTTCTTGGACTTATCTACACACTGGTGTCCGTGCCAGGAAGAGAAAGGAAAAAATAGAATTTGATCCTCATTCTCAAATGTTTAAAGCTGTAACTGTTCTTGTTCTTTGCTTTCTTCTTGTAGGACAGAATGTCTAGTATTTTTCTCATTGAGTGAGCCAGCTGTATCTACGACTTTAACAGCCTCGGTGTAATCTGAAGAGCACACACCCAACAGCAGCTCCATGGCACGAAGAACATGCTGCGTTTGACTGACAGTGGCAAGAAGCTTACAAGCCATTCTTTTGTCTAGACACTCTCTTCCTCTCAAACTTCAGAATAAACAAATTCAAGACTTGCAGCTGCATTGGCGTTACATACAGACAAGATGGGTAAACAAAATTTGATTTTCTTCCCATCACAGTAGGCACAGATAGTGAAAAACACATTTCCAACACTGCATGTATCCCTATCTCATCTGCCAGAGGGAAGGCCTAAGGAACAATGTGCTCATGCCTGTGTGCCTGTGCAGACGATAGCCACCACATATTTCCAGGGTATCCTGTTCTCTCCCATTCATCACGGACACAACAGCTACAGCCCTTCAGTTTATCCATATTAAATGAACAGTGCTTTATGTTTTTCTGACATCACTCCATTTGGGATGAAAGAATAAGCAAATTGAATTTGGACAGAATCAAATTCCATCTAAGTCTTTGTAGAACATTCAAAAGGAAAAAAAAAAATTGGACATGTGGCAGACAAAATATTTCTGTCTAATTTTTCCATTTCATCGTTAATGTAAAGATCTTTACCTGTACCTTATAGCAGGATTGCCCACAATCTTAGTAAATAAAACTTCTTGGTATGTAGTTATAAAAGCATGCTGTCATTTCACATGAAAAGTGGTTCCCATTTTAAATGGAAATTTTATAAGTACAGAAGCTTTGTTTGACATGCTCATGTCTACAGCATTGACTCTATTAGAGAAGACTCTAATATTTTGATTTTTAGCTGTAACTTTAATATTTCGATAAATCCATTTGGTCATTGAGACGGAGGCTTTTTGTGCCTCATATCAGACACTCTCCTGGTCATCTCTCACTTTAGCCAAGCTGCAGGTGGGTGATTCTGAAGGTGCCAGGCCACCTCATCTCTAGTATGCTCTGTAGTTCCCTGCGTCTCTGCCTCAGGGCTTTCTTTGAAGGTCAAAGCACACAATCCTTCCAATGGCTGCAACCCAAAAAGGAGAGTGTGGGAGGTAGAGTTAGGACTGTGAGGACAATTTTCAACTTATGAAGAATGGTGGAAACCAGTAGACAAATGCTCCAGTCTCCATATTTAGGATGGCTAACACAGAGATAACTGTAATTTCTCAGAAAGTTCCTACAGAGTCAAGTGCTTGTGTATTGCATACACACTAATTGTGAAAACACACCATTTATTGGCTTTTCCTTTTTTTCCCATCTAACTTCCCTAATTTTCTCACCCACTTTCTCTGATCAGTTTTCAAACAATATACTAGCAACCAAGTCCTTTTTTTCAGGCTCTACATTTATGAATCTGAAACTATGATAATCCCCAGTGAAATATTATGCTACACAGAACAAGGTAAATGCCCAGCTCAAAATTATCCTCTGGATTTCATATAGTAAAATGTAATACATATCACTAATGCATATGATAGCACTGTGAGAGTCTTGAATTGCCAATGAGACTCTAACAGAAGACAGATCTTCCATAGAGAAAAATTGTGAGGAGTCCATCTATCAGGATATCTTAGACACAGGTAGTCTGAATTCCATAAAATTCATATTGACAAATTCTACACTCAATGATTTTTTTATAATTTTAAAATAAACATGTGGAAAATTCAGGTAAAGGGTTGATAGCACATTATCCTCAGTGGAAAAGACCACAAAGATAATTTCTCTCTCTCTCTTTTTTTTTCCCCTATACCTGCACACTGGCCATCTCTTGGCAAAGTAAGCACTTTATAACTACATAAAAAAACAGATGAATATACCATTTGACAGGATTTCAATGTCTCTATCAATGGGTAGAAAACAAAATTAATGAAAAATGTGCCTCCCTATACATCAAGCTTCCCAGGGGGCTCAGACAGTAAAGAGCTTGCCTGCAATATGGGAGACCCAGGTTCAATCCCTGGGTTGGGAAGATCCCCTGGAGAAGGGCATGGCAAACCACTCCAGTATTCTTCCCTGGAGAATCCGATGGACAGAGGAGCCTGGTGGGCTATAGTCCATAGGGTCACAAAGAATCTGACATGACTGAGCAACTATACATCAAAAGCTGAGTCAAAACATTTTTTTTTTCCCCATATCCTTGGGAAGGTTGAGAAAAAGAATAGAGTCCTGTATAATAATTCTGAACTGTCATGGTATCATTCTATAAAGAAATTTCATTTCAATTTCATTAAAAATGAACATGTCCTTTAGGACTTCTGATGATACTTTATATCCAAGAATCATAAACCTTCACATTACCTTTCTTCTGCTACCATATTGTATTGAGAAGGTCATATTTTTCTAAGAATTTCACTTGGTGCTAGGTTAAAAATAAGCACTACTTTTTCATAGTTAAGATGCAATAATTCTTATTTAGAGTTCCCAGTGCTATATAGTATGTTCTCATTAGTTATCTATTTTATATATATCAATAACATATATATGTCAATCTTAATCTCCCAATTCCTCCTACCCCTCCATTTTCCCTCTTGGAATCCAAATACTTGTTCTCTCCAACCTGAATGGGAAGGAAGTCCAAAAGGGAGAGAATATATGTATATGTATGGCTGATTCGTTCTGCTATACACTAGAAATGAGCACAACATTGTAAAGTGACCATAAAAATTAATTTATAAGATAAATTTTTATTTAAAATTATCCAATAATTTATCCAATAAAATTATCTAATAAATAATTTTTATCCAATAAAATTAATTTAAAAAATGAAATGATCCAGCAATTCTAAGATATAATGGCTGTTACAGCCACAAACCCTCTGATATATCATAATTGAAATTTCAGAAACTCAAAGTTAAAGAAAACTTTTGTCACTTTCTTCCATGTAGAATGAAATGACAGTTTCTAACAGCTCCTCATCCCTGATAGGCAGCAGCTGACTGTTAGTTTAGACTGTTCTAACCAAAATTGGTGAAATGTGACACTGAAAAGAGTAGGAATCATCCAGATATCCCTATCCATGAGAGCAGGAAGAAAGGTGTTCCAGAAGCTGGGGGGAATTACAATGGTTGGAAGTCATTTTTGAGTGAGGGAGATCTGAGGCCAAAGAAACAAGGCTCAAAACCTGGAGCTGTTGGAACTTTCATATGAAGCACATTAAAAAGAAACTATCTTCCTATGTAATTATTCCCTTTTAATTACATGAAACCCTTGATTGATGTTCCATGCAGCTGTAGAGCTGAATGCAAATTATTTTGATGAATAAAGAAATTGAATATTAGAGAGAAGAATAGTATATAATGAATCAATGAATTGGATATTAGAGGGAAGAAGAGATGGTGGCACATTATTATTATTATAATTATTATTAATTTCTCTAGTTCTTTTGGCGAGAAATCACATCCTCTATAGGGATGTGGCCTGGGGTTTTAGACAGTGATAAGAACTGACCAACTTCCTTACAAGTAACACATTTGTTCATGCCTAGAGGACTTTAGACAGATGAAAAATATTTGTCTGCTTTTAATTCTTAGCGTGAAGGAAACCTGAGAGATAATGGTGACTCAAATTCATACTACAGCATGATTGATTAAAAGGTGGCCCTTTTGAAATTCATGGAGTAGGAAATGGCAACCCACTCCAATATTCTTGCTTAAAAAATCCCATCGACAGAGGAGCCTGGTAGGTTACGGTCCACGGGGTTGCAAAGAGTCAGACACGACTGAGCGACTTCACTTTCACTTTTGAAGTTCATCAGATTTGGAATCAAAGGTTGGAGTGATGGTCTGTAGGGAAAGCATGAGAATAACAGGTACCTCAAGGGTTACGAGGGATCAAACCTCCGTTTGACTCAGTGGTAAAGTGGAAGCTCCTTGGTGAGGCCTTCATCCTTGTCCGCTGAGGGCTGCTTCCTATCTGAAAAGTTCCCTTCCACGACTTTCCAGTGCTGGGCCTCTGATCTCAGGCTCTCCTCTTGAAGGACTCTCCCCACTGGGTGGAAATCTAGGGAAGAGGGGTGGTGAGGGGCAGCTGGGAAGGGGATGATGCGGAGAATCGGATTTGGGGGAATATGTGGGGGTCTGGCTGTGGGACCTGGACTCCTGCCTCACACACTTGGAGCTTCTTAGGGTTGGTATCTTTCATTTTCTCAGATCAGGATGCTAAAATCAATTAATCAATCAATCATTTAATCATTTACTACTCTAAGCAACTACTTAGCATATACCATGATTTCATTAAAAAGGAGAATTTTAGCCATTTTTAATACATTGGAGATGTGCACATGTGTGTATATATCTATCTATGAATATATATACACACATACATATATATATAGTTATAGATGTACACACACACACACACACACACCCATGTATGAGTGAGCTCAGTGATGTGTGAGTGAACTCAGTCATGTCCGACTCTTTGTGACCCCAGGCTCCACTGTCCATGGACTTCTCCAGGCAAGAATACTGAAGTGGGTTGCCCCTCTTCAAGGGGTTCCTCCTGACCCAGGGATTGAACTGGTGTCTCTCGCATCTCCTGCATTGGCAGGTCGATTCTTTATCACTGACCCACCAGGGAAGCCCACATGTATACACATATACATATATAGTTTTATGTTTGTGTGTTCGTATATACTAAGAAACAACAGTCACTCACATTAGTCTAAAATTTATCTAAAGCATCACTATATTATTCTCCACATTTGTCATAGTGTGGTTAAAAAAAAGAATCATAGAACAACATCAGACCTCAAGCTGAAATTTAGAAGCCATGTAATGAGCTGAAATTCTACCTCAAATTAGGAATGCAAACCCTCTCCTTCAGCATTTCCCCTCCTACTGATGTCTGTTGCCCTTCTAAAATGATAGTTCACAAACTGGCTTCTATACAGTTTAGGACTATTTCAGGGATGATAAAAATTTGAACTCAAGACAGGCTCTCTTCACTGAAGTGGCGAGTGTGAACTCACATTGCATTGGACTGTTTGACAATTTAAGTCAAGTGGCTCCAAAGTTTTAAAGTCAGCAGGTGAAAAATATCTTAGATAAGTATGAAATAATGAACTCCTTATACTGTAAGTGTTTATTATATAAGAATGAATAGAATGAGGTGGGAGAAGCATAGGTAGATATACACCAAGAACTCTTGCCACTTTGAATACTAGCCAGAACTATTTTCCTTACAGATGTTTCTGTAAGATTTTTCTCTAAGCACTATGTAATTTTCAGAAGTACTTTAATAAATGTTCTGTTTATACTCATCTCTAAAGAGCTCATTTATCCATGTATATTAGCACATTTCTCTGATGTTTTCCTTTAGTTTTATGCCATGTGATTTCTAAAAATTAAATCACCTAATAATGAGCTCCATTTCATCCACCTATAACTATACTCTCTTCTATGTGAAAAACAAATGGTCCCTTCTTATAGCAAATTTTGAACATGAGGAATATTGTTATGATTAGGTTTCTCATGGTTGTTTTATCCTCTGTACTCTACACATATCATTTTTAAAGGACTCAAATTACTTTGAATAATAGAGGTATTGGCTGTTCATAAAGAAATCAAACACACTTAGCTGCTATTTTCCAGTTTATTTTATTATTTTACAGCTCATATTTCTTTTTATCCAGAGTAACCCATGCCAAAAATTTCAAAAGCACTTTTGGCAGATATGTAAATAATTTGGAAAGCAAATACCCAATTAATACACTTTGGCTGATAGCCTTTTGGATCCGAATGAGAAGAAAAGAACATTTTAATATCCTTGACCAATTTATTACTACTAACATCATTCTGCAAGTTTTATTGGAGGGGAGTGTGACCAGGGAAATCAGTCAGTTAAGAAAGCCTAAATATTTCAGATAACGTGAAGTAGTTTTCTTTCTTTCAACAATGCTGCTTCTTTCTGAAAACAACTGAACTAAAACTTTTGTTCATTTGTTTTTCTCTGAATACTGTTTTTATTTTTAATAATGTATAACAGTAGAAGATGCAAAACTGTTTCAACTGTTACGATCTCATACCAGACAGGCAGCTGAGGACAGGAGCCTGGCCATTTGTTCTCAGAGCATTTTTTCTCCTCATGAACCTGCTGCTTGCTTCCATAAATCTGTTTAAAGCAGTGACTGTTAGCTGACTCTAAGGTACTCAGGAAAAAAGCCATGTCTAATATTCATAAACTGGAACATGGTAACTCAGTCCAATTGTTTCCCCTCATGGAGGAAATGATGAGACCTGGAACCATTTCTAAAATGGAAAAACCAAGATTGAACCTTTTCAATGAAAGGATGTAATGCCAAGGCTTAATTTACAAAGCAAGCTTCCATTATTGCAAATAACTTTTAAAACCCCAGACTCTATTTTAAACCTCATACAGAACTTCTTTCATAGATGCTACTTTATAAATAGCACCTTTTGAAATTCCAGTTTTCCATCTTTTCATTTTTGCCTCTCTGCTTGCATGAATGGCTTCAGAATGCTATATACAGATGTTGTTTTCCATTATTATCAGAAATAATTATTTTGAATGGTCCTGGCTACCTTTAAGAGAAAGCGCATCAGACGCTGAGACATAGAGTAGTAAGTCTTTGTGGAAGCCTCATGTGCTCGTGTCTTCAGTAGACCATCAAATCCAAGCAGCTTTCTGGTCATTTGACTACTTCACTAAGACTACAGAAGCCCTTACTCCTTACACATTTATCCTTCAAACCATAATGACAGTACTTGCAATGCTGCTGCTAAGTCACTTCAGTCGTGTCTGACTCTGTGCGACCCCATAGACGGCAGCCCACCAGGCTCCCCCGTCCCTGGGATTCTCCAGGCAAGAACACTGGAGTGGGTTGCCATTTCCTTCTGCAATGCATGAAAGTGAAAAGTGAAAGTGAAGTTGCTCAGTCGTGTCCAACCTTCAGCGAACCCATGGACTGCAGCCTACCAGGCTCCTCCATCCATGGGATTTTCCAGGCAGGAGTACTGGAGTGGGATGCCATTGCCTCCTCCGAAGTACTTGCAATAGTGCATGGGTAAAACTCTTCTCTGTAGAATACACTGTGGTAATGGAATCTTCACTTCTTTCTTCCTAATTTACAACCACATCTAAAAACATCACTTGCATATTTTAGGGTCTAATACCTTATACAGTATAAGAAATTTACTGAGATTGTGACAAGGCTTACATACAAACCCCCCCCCCATACACACCCATATACACCTACATATACGTGCATATTATTACATAAAGTAAATTTCTTTTTTATGCAACATTGGGTGTATAGCCATACACATTTCATATGTCAAATCACTCCATGTATTCTTTCTTCTAAGGTTGTCATCATTATTGACTAAAGTGAAAATCATTCAGTCATGTCCAACTCTTTGTGAACCCATGGTCTATACAGTGCATGGAATGTTCCAGGCCAGAATACTGGAGTTGGTAGTGGTAGCGGTAGTCGCTAAGTCATGTCCGACTCTTTGCAATTCCACAGGCTGTAGCCCACCAGGCTCTTCTTTCCATGGGGTTCTCCAGGCAAGAATACTGGAGTGGATTGCCATTCCCTTCTCTAGAGTATCTTTCTGACCCAGGGATCAAACCTGGGTCTCCTGCATTGCAGGCAGATTCTTTACTGTTAGAGCTACAGGGAAGACAAGAGCAGTAGTAGGCGGATTCTTTACCATCTGAGCCACCAAGGAATGCAAGAATACTGGAGTGGGTAGCCTATCCCTTCTCCAGTAGATCTTCCCAACCCAGCAATTGAACCAGGGTCTCCTGCATTGCAGGCAGATTCTTTACCAGCTGAGCTACCAGGGAAGCCCATTACTAAGGAACATATTTAATTATTTTTTAATTCAACAAATGTTGTGGCCCTATTTTGTATTAGTCCTTTTTATCAACTTTATTGAATTCTAATTTACATTCCTTAAAATTCATCTGTTTTAAGTGTAAAATTAAATTATTTTTAGTGAATCTGGAGTTGCGCAAAAATCATCACAATCCAGTTTCAAGTATTTTCATCCCCCAAACATTTCTTCTATTTATGTTTATTACCCCTTTCCTCCCCTAGCCCTGCTGCTGCTGCTGCTAAGCCACTTCAGTCATGTCCAACTCTGTGCGACCCCATAGATGGTAGCCCACCAGGCTCCTCCATCCATGGGATATTCCAGGCAAGAACACTGGAGTGGGATGCCATTGCCTTCTCCACCCCTAGCCCTAGGCAACTTCTATTCAACTTTATGTTTCTCTTTTGAACATTTTATATAAATAGAAATGTAAATACAGGGTCTCTTATACATGGCTTCTTCAACAGCACAATTTTTTGAGGTTCATTCCCTGTGGTAGTATGTATCCATAATATATTATTTTCTATTGTTGACTAGTATTCCACTGTATGGATATAGCACATTTTTTTTTATATTCTTACTAGTTGATTGACATCTGGGTTGGTTCTAGGCAGGGACTCTTATGAATAATGGTGCTATAAACATTAATATATATATTCTTATGTAGACATATGTTTTTATTTCACTTGTATATATACCTAGGAGGAGAGTTACTGGGTCATTAATGTTTGACTTTTTAAGAAACTATCAAACTGTTTTCCAAAATCATTGTACTATTTTATATTCCCACCAGGAATGTATGAGGTTTTCAATTTTTACCACATCCCCACCAACACTTGTTTTTGTACGTCATCATGATTGCATCCATCCTACTTAGTGTGAAGTGGTGTCTTGTGATTTTGAAATGCATTTCCCTAATGACCCATGATGCTGAGCATCTGTTCATGTGCTTACCCATTCATTTATCTTCTTTAGTGAAATGTCCACACAAAGCTCAGGCACTGTTTTACATCAGGGGATATTGCACAGAACAAAATAAATGCCTCACCCTCATGAAGCTCACATTCTAATAGTAGGGAGGCAGATGATAATTGCATATAACCATGTCAACTGGTATTATGAGATATGCAAGATGCAAAGCAATATAATGGACATAGGGCATACCAGATTGGGGGTGGGGTGATATTTTAAATAGCACTTACAAGGAAATTCTCAGTGATAAGTAAATTGCAAAAAGCCCTGAAGAAAGTAAGGGACAGACCCATAGGTGTTTATAATGGATATCTGTGTATGTATTTGGTAGCATAATTGCATTAAAACAGGTAGTATCATGAGCATACATTAAATTCAAAGGAGCAATAACACTCTCCATCCCCCATCGAGTGTGTGTGCATGTGTGTGTTAGTTGCTCAGTCATTTATGACTCTTTGCAAACCCATGGACTGTAGCCCATCAGGCTCCTCTGTCCATGGAATTCTCCAGGCAAGGATACTGGAGTGGGTAGCCATCACCAAGAACATGGTTATTTAAAGGAGAGCCTGAGTCACTGATAGAGATACTAATGTTATTAATGAGTTTGGTATTTTTTAGTGCTTTTTAAAACCACTTCAAAAACTACACAGGACAAATTATTATAATATTTATGTAACCTGTATTATATTGCTAATGAAGTGAGTGAAACTTCCCAATTTATTGCTGCTGTGTATGTGTTGTTTTTAATTTTATATCATTGAAATATGATCATTTACATTCTGTTTGATAGGGGCCATTTATTATACTATAAGAAAGAAATCTCTTCTCACTAAATCAGCTAGAAATATTCTACCGATAATCCACCATAGCATCATGATAAAACGCATCTCAGATAACACTGGAAGGATGAAGACACAGAGTTTCTATTTAGATTTTTTTGATGTTTGTTAAAGGTAAATTGGGTTATTACAATTTCCAGGATGTACTAAGGAAGGTATATTATTCTATGATAAAAACTCAGACCGGAAATTTTACTTTATATGAATACATACAGAACCACATAGGGTTAATAAGAATCACTAGACATTCCAATGCAAGTAACACGGTTTCTACAGAGAAGAGCGAATGCTAGGCCTCAAACAGAAACAATCTCATTATCCCCACCTAGTAATGGCATCTGGTCCCATCACTTCATGGGAAATAGTTGGGGAAACAGGGGAAACAGTGTCAGACTTTATTTTTTTGGGCTCCAAAATCACTGCAGATGGTGACTGCAGTCACGAAATTAAAAGACTCTTACTCCTTGGAAGAAAAGTTATGACCAACCTAGATAGCATATTCAAAAGCAGAGACATTACTTTTCCAACAAAGGTCTGTCTAGTCAAGGTTATGGTTTTTCCAGTGGTCATGTATGGATGTGAGAGTTGGACTGTGAAGAAAGCTGAGCGCCAAAGAATTGATGCTTTTGAACTGTGGTGTTGGAGAAGACTCTTGAGAGTCCCTTGGACTGCAAGGAGATCCAACCAGTCCATTCTGGAGGAGATCAGCCCTGGGATTTCTTTGGAAGGAATGATGCTAAAGCTGAAACTCCAGTACTTTGGCCACCTCATGTGCAGAGTTAACTCATTGGAAAAGACTCTGATGCTGGGAGGGATTGGGGGCAGGAGGAGAAGGGGACGACAGAGGATGAAATGGCTGGATGGTATCACTGACTCGATAGATGTGAGTCTGAGTGAACTCCAGGAGTTGGTGATGGACAGGGAGGCCTGGCGTGCTGCGATTCATGGGGTCGCAAAGAGTCGGACACGACTGAGCGACTGAATTGAACTGACTGAGTAAGCATTATCTGTAGGACCAGTACTTTGCCATTTAATTCCTGAATTTGTATCATCCCGCTTTTACATGATGACTATGTGCTCACTTTACCTCTATGGAGACTTTGATATCACATGCCCTTGGTGTCAGGAGACAACATTCATAACCTGCCAACTTTGGTTCTTGTTTTCCCTTCGCTTAGACATCTCCAGGCTTCCCTTGTGGCTCAGCTGGTCAAGAATCCACCTGCAATGCAGGAGACCTGGATTCAAACCCTGGGTTGAGAAGATCCCCTGGAGAAGGAAATAGCCACTCCAGTATCCTGGCCTGGAGAATTCCATGGAATATATAGTCCATGGGGTCACAAAGAGTCAGACACGACTGAGCAACTTTCACTTTACTTAGATATCTATAGATGGGAATCAGTGACTGGATTGCTGTATGGAATTCTGCTGGGTCACTTGGGGAATTACCATCCACAACAAAGGATCTGGTTAGAATTAACCATACAGACTAAGCCACTGTCCATGCAACAGAAATTCTGGAATTACCATCACCAAAAGCATCATCTGGATTGAGCTCCATAGTTTAAGGAGAGGAAGGAGGACAATGGCAGAGATAAAGAGAAGGAATGTGCAGTAAAGTATTTATTTATTTATTTTAATTAGTAAGGCTTACACAGGATTGCAGTAGACGAAGGTGGCAGTAAAGGCTATCATAGGCCAAAAACACTGAACAAAATTTCTGAAACCCACAGGTGTTGAGCGTGTGCCATTGAAAAACATGGAAATGATTGCTGGCTTAATAAAGTTTATAATCCAGTATGTGGGAAAGACAAGAAAGAATCCAAGAATAGAAATTATATTAATGCTATCTTTGCCATTTTCTCTGAAAGTAAGAACTGAACAATATGAAAAGGGAATGACAAAACCCGTCTAGATTAGACTGTGTATTCAGGAAGATACTGAGTCATAGGCCTGTGTGATGATATGGCTTAACAGGCGAAGCAAAGAGTGGACCTGACTGAGCGACTAAACACAGCACAACAGGTGAAGAGTTGTGGTGAGTATCCAGTGCAAAAGGTACAGCTTATTCAAAGGTCCTGAATAATAAAAGCACTTGAAATTTGCAGGAAATGAAAAGACCTTTGAGGCTGACACAGGGAAAACATAAAGAGCACTGCTTCAAAACCCATTATTTTGCTTAACTCTGTTTACTAGAATATTCAAAAATCTTTAAAACATGAAAAGGTGATGGTGTGCTTCGTGCAGAGACACCAGTATGAACAATAGCCAAGAAATACTACCTTGCTCTGTAGATTTCTTAAAGGGAAAGAAAATCAGAAGGGGAAAGATGCATGTGGCAATGGCAGAGAATGTTGGTCAAATCAAGGACTTTGAGAGAGAATCAGAGGGTTTGGGCAGTGCATCCACCCAGGGCACAATCCCCACATCATGAGTGAGGATCCACAGTCTGCCCTCTTTCACCATACAGCCTGGTGGTCTTTCTATTTTTACCTTGAGATTCTACCATGTCTCGAATTTTCTTCTCCCATATACTAAATAATGTATAAAAACCAAAGTGTGAATTCAGAATTTCTCCTGTTTATTACAAATGGGATCTAATTAAACTTAAAAGTTTTTGCCTAGCAAAGGAAACCATAAACAAGATGAAAAGACAGCTTTCAGAATGGGAGAAACTAATTGCAAATGAAGCAACTGACAAAAGATTAATCTCTAAAATATATAAGCAGCTCATGTAGCTCAATATCAGAAAAACAAACTAATGAAGAACAGGCAGAAGACCTAAACAGATATTTCTCACAATGGCCAAAACACACATGAAAAGATGTTCAATGTTGCTCATTATGAAAGAAATGCAAATCAAAACTACAATGATATATTATCTCACACCTGTCAGAATGATCATCAAAAACCATACAAACAATAAATGCTGAAGAGGATATGGAAAAAAGGGAATCCTCCTACACTATTGGTGAGAATATAAATTGATACAGCCACTATGGAGAACAGTATGAAGATTCCTTTAAAAAACTAGGAATAAAACTGCCACATGACTCAGCAATCCCACTACTGGGTATGCACCCTGAGAAAATCATAATTCAGAAAGACACATGTACTACAATGTTCACTGGAGCACTTTTTACAATAACTAGGACATAGAAGCAACCTAAATGCCCATTGACAGATGAATGCATAAAGAAGTTGTTTTACATACATACAATGGACTATTACTCAGCTATAAAGGAACACATGTGAATCAGTTGAACTGAGGTGGTAAACTGAGAGCCTGTTATACAGAGTGAAGTAAGCCAGAAAGAGAAAAACAAATAGCGTATATTAACACGTATACATGGAATCTAGAAAAATAGTACTGATAAATCTATCTGCAGGGAAGGAATGAAGACACAGACATAGAGAACAGACTTGTAGACATAGCAGGGGAAGGAGGGGCTGGAACAAACTGAGAGAGTAGCATTGACAAATATCCACTGCTGCTGCTGCTAAGTCGCTTCAGTCATGTCCGACTCTGTGCGACCCCATAGACGGCAGCCCACCAGGCTGCCCCGTCCCTGGGATTCTCCAGGCAAGAGTACTGGAGTGGGGTGCCATTGCCTTCTCCGATACTATGTGTAAAATCGCCAGCGGGAAACTGCCATGAAGCACAGGGAGCCCAGCCCAGCTCCCTGTGATGAGTTAAAGGTGTGGGATGGTGGAAGGGAGGCTCAAGAGGTAGGGGGATATATATGTGTGTATATATATATATATCTGATTCACATTGTTCTACAGTAGAAATCAACACAACTTTGTAAAGCAATTATCCTCCAATTAAAAATAAATTAAAACAGGAAGAAAAAAACAAAGTCTTCATCAAAAATTTAGATGTAACAAAGATAAGGTCATGGTGTTTTAAGAGACTTTGTGGTTGAAGAGCACCTAAGAAAATTACAGAAGTCTGTGTTTTTCAGAAATGGTTACATTTGGAGCAATATATTTTGGGAAACAAATTCCTCATAACAATAATGCTGAGGATGTAAAGATGGACCTTTTTAAAAATAATAAATCTATGATTAATGATGGTCTTGAACCACCTAATGACTCAAATGATGGACTGAGGCTCTTGAGAGTGGAAACCTTACAAAACCCATGAGATTTTCTGTAGGCTTTGGTTTGTGCCTGGCTTGGAATTCCAGTACAAAAGTCTTTCTTGTGGTGGCTCGACTCTGTCATTTTTGGATGTTGCCAATGCCAGGAAATAGACTGAGATGAGGCAATATAGTGTGTTTGGGGCTGGCTGTTTTGTTTTTTTGTTTTGTTTTCCCTTCATTTTGTTTTACTTCCCCACTAAAAAGCTTGCATCAGGAAAATGAAGCCTGCTGTGTCTCAGAAGAGAGTTTACAAAGGTTAAGTGAGTCTGTGTGCTCAAAATGGTTCTATAATACTGAATTTTTAAATTAAAAAATAAAATACTCTTTGACAAGAACAGACTCACAGATTTATCAGAATCCACAGTTGCCAAAATTCTGGACCCTTGCATTAGAATCAACTATGAGACACTTTTGACTTTGCAATCTAGCAATGTCAATCTAGCAAAAATTTGTATATTACAATGTAGACATAGGTATACAGAAGAGTTAACAGAGTTACCCATGGGACCTAATTTAAGACAGGGGGAGAAAGGAGGGATACAGTCTTTCTTATTAGGGAATTCTGAAATGTCTTCTACTCACTACAATTTGTAATTCTGTTTATTCAAACTGAGTAGAAAATTGAGTTTACTTTCTGTGGTCTGAAGGCCTCCCACTTTGTTCTGGGACCCCATAAGCAAGGAACTTGCAGCCCAAAGGTGTCTGTGGCACTCTTTGGACACCCAAGGAGAGTAAGTCTGCTTAGAAAGTGATATTAAAATTTCAATTACATAGCCATTTTGCAAATAAGTTCTGAGTTTATGTCCCCAGGCAACTTTAGAAGAGGTCACAATGTTGCTTTAGGTGTTGGGTTTTGGAATAGGGTATAATTTGAGGTCCCTTTTACTTCTGCTTTTTCAAGAAAAACAAGGCCAGCTCCTGGTTTTCTAACCACAATCAGTTTCATATTAAAGTATTTCCTGAACTTTCACCTTCTAACAGAGAAGTGCTCTGAAATGATTTGAACTGTGTTCTATATTGGAAAATGTTGCACATTTTGGAAGTTAATTCTTCTACAGTTTAAGTGCTGTTATTTTAGATTATTGCAATCTAGTAGACATTTTCCAATAGATATGTCATAACAATATTTTAGTACTATTAATATATTTTATTATTAATCCTATTTAAATAATTTTCATTGTATTATTTTATGCACCTTTACTTCCTTAGTTGGAGAAGGCAATGGCACCCCACTCCAGTACTCTTGCCTGGAAAATCCCATGGGTGGAGGAGCCTGGTGGGCTGCAATCCGTGGGGTTGCAAAGAGTCGGACATGACTGAGTAACTTCACTTTTACTTTTCACTTTCATGCATTGGAGAAGGAAATGACAACCCACTCCAGTGTTCTTGCCTGGAGAATCCCAGGGACAGGGGAGCCTGGTGGGCTGCCATCTATGGGGTCGCACAGAGTCGGACACGACTGAAGGGACTTAGCACTTCCTTAGTATTTATTAGGAAAATATCATGGCATTTTAGCCAATCTATTTGTGTACACACACACGCACACAAAACTGAAATCTTGTCAAAAACTCTTTCCTTTCAAAATTTCGTCTAGACTCCCTAAGATACTGCTATTTAGTGATTGCTATTATTAATGATTTTATCAATTATTTTTCTAGGTACTGTTTTATACTTAAAATATTACAGAACTATATATATGAATGCAGCTAACATATTAACCTATAAATCCTTTTGTGTATATATATATCCTATATATATTGGGTGTATATATCCTGTGTATATTTTGAATATATATATATATATCCTAATGAATATGTGGGAAAGAACTGCTGGAAATGCACAAGTGGATGACCAAGTAGAAGATGAATAAGAAAGTACTGGATTTAACATGGTGATCATTTTTAAGTGTATAGAAATATCAAGTCACTATGTTGTATAATTGGAACTAACAGTGTTAGAGACCAGTTACTCTTCAAAAACAAACTCATTAAAAAGAGATCATATTGCTGGTCACTGGAGATGGGGGTGGGGAAGAGGAACTGGATGAAGGCAGTCAAAAGATACAAACTTGCAGTTGTAAGTTAAATAATATGGATGCAATGAACACCGTGATTAATACAATTAAGACTGATGTATGCTACATACGAAAGTTAGGAGAATAAATTTTAAGAGTTCTCATGACAAGAAGAAAACATTTTTTCTACTCTTTAGTTCTGTATCTATGATTGATAATAGATGTTCACTAAATTTATGATGGTAATCATTTCATGATGTATGTCAGTCAAATCTTTATACTATACACCTTAAACTTACACACTGCTATGTTTCAATTGTTCAATAAAATTGAAAGAAAAAATAGATACTGATTTATTAATCTACCCTTCATATCCAGGAAACTACAACCTTACCATGAATCTATAAGCAAAGGAGATCTTTTGTAGTGAATAATATATGTATTCCCATACACAGCTTGGTTTCACTACATTCCAAAGAAATGTTGTGTTAGAATCATGTGTGGAAGGTCACTAACTTTAAACTGCTTGTTTCATCTTATGTATTTAATGTACAAATTCAGCAGCAGAGTTATTTTTGATATTATTATAAACCCCAATTTGTATATATTTTGTATAAGTTTTCATAAAGTTCTATGTACTTTCATCTTACACTTTCTCAATTTCTTCCTTCCTTCCTCCTTTCCTCCTCTATTTTTTCTTCCTCTTTCCCTCTCTTTTTCTCCCTTCCTTCCTCCCTTTCTTTTTTCCTTTACCTAGCTATATAATCATTGATCTAGTCCCTATTTCTCTACCACTTATACGATATATATAAATCTATGATTTTATATATAAATATATGATTTTCAACATCTGTGATTGAAAGCCTATGTTTGTATTTAGTCAAAGTCATATATGTCTATGTGTGAGAAGGTATCAATGTTATTTTTGGCATTGTTTTGATCATTAAAAATTAATTCTTAAGACAGAGCTAACTTGCCAGGCTTAATTTTAAAATAAATTTATTATGATAGTAGTAATTAAGAAGGGAAGACATGCCTATTTAAAATTATGTATTCAAGCTTATCATAACCTTGACAAAAATGATCGCTTTAGGCTGAAACTTTCCAAGTTTGGTCTCCATCAAGAGTGCTACCAAAAATTAAGGTATTTGGGCTTCATCTATTTTTATGTTACCTGTGCACCAATATGGGAAAACAATACTTAAGTTTTTAAATCTCAGATTTCTACACTGCTCTATTTTAACTTATATTTGAACACTAATTCATGGAAGTACCCAGTAAGTTTTTAGTAATACTCTGTGTGGCTTTTAGTTCTCAGTAATATTCTGTGTGTGCTCTGCTCATTTGCTTCAATTGTCAGACTCTCTGTGACCTCATGGACTGTAGCCCACAAGACTCCCCAGTCCATGGGATTCTCCAGGCAAGAATACCAGAGTGGGTTGCCATGCCCTCCTCCAGGGGATCTTCCTGACCCAGGAATTGAACCCATGTCTCCGGCACTGCAGGTGGATTCATTACCACTGAGCCACCAGGGAATCATATTCAGTAATACTCTGACTTGAGCTAAAAATTTGTTAAGAGAGATGGTTTCTGCTTACATGTTTTGTAGATCTGACCTTAAGACAATTATATCATGATGCATTTGTAAATATGTAGTATTAACATTGTCATCTGAAACACATATATTTTCTTAAAATTTTATCCATATAATAATGACAAAAATGTGGCTCACATATCTTAAGTTGACTTTTAAAATTACGTTGTATTGATTTTTTTCCATTTCCTTGCTCAAATCACATAGAATCACATTAATTAAAACTCTTTTATGAGTTCTGTCTAGAATTGAGTCTCAACTTATGTTAGCAAGATAATCAAGGAGATTAGTCTTGATATGTGTGTTGATCACCTTAGGACTTTTTTTACCCTAGTAAATTGGTCAAGAATATGACTGTCATTAATTGTTGACTGGCTAGGCATATTAAAGATTCTCCAAGGAAGAAACCCTTTTTTTTTTTTTTTTTTTTTTTTTTTTAATTTTATTTTATTTTTAAACTTTACATAACTGTATTAGATTTGCCAAATATCAAAATGAATCCGCCACAGGTATACATGTGTTCCCCATCCTGAACCCTCCTCCCTCCTCCCTCCCCATTCCATCCCTCTGGGTCGTCCCAGTGCACCAGCCCCAAGCATCCAGTATCGTGCATCGAACCTGGACTGGCATCTCATTTCATACATGATATTTACATGTTTCAATGCCATTCTCCCAAATCTTCCCACCCTCTCCCTCTCCCACAGAGTCCATAAGACTGTTCGATACATCAGTGTCTCTTTTGCTGTCTCGTACACAGGGTTACTGTTACCATCTTTCTAAATTCCATATATATGCGTTAGTATACTGTATTGGTGTTTTTCTTTCTGGCTTACTTCACTCTGTATAATAGGCTCCAGTTTCATCCACCTCATTAGAACTGATTCAAATGTATTCTTTTTAATGGCTGAATAATACTCCATTGTGTATATGTACCACAGCTTTCTTATCCATTCATCTGCTGATGGACATCTAGGTTGCTTCCATGTCCTGGCTATTATAAACAGTGCTGCAATGAACATTGGGAGACCCTTTTGAAAAGTAAAGGGAGCAAAGAGACCTTGCTGATACTGATCACCTTTATACCTGTCCTCAGCTTGTGTTCAGTACAATTTAGAACATGTTAGGAATCTCTGACTTTGCTCAGCTTTTGTGTGTGTGTTTTAAATATATATATATATATATGGGCTACCCTGGTGGCGCCAGTGGAACCTGCCTGCCAAGGCAGGAGATGTAAGAGACAAGCATTTGATCCCTGGGTCGGGAAGATCCCCTGGAGGAGGGCACAGCAACCCACTCCAGTATTTTTGCCTAGAGAATCCCCATGGATAGAGGAGCCTCGTGGGCTACAGTCCATATATGTCAGGTTCTCAAAAACAATATTAATGAGAGATAGACTCTAAAAAGCAGCAGTATCTAAACAGTTAATACAATATGGTAGTTTCTCCAGTCAAGAAAATTCAACTCTTTAAGACGTTCTGAATTGGAAGAAATACTAACTCAAGTAACTGACAAGTTTTTATTTTATCATAGAAAAGTTCAAATAAGTTTCCATTTTACTTTATAGAAATGCATATAGCTAGCTTTCTATGTTTTACTAGAATGCTACTGTAGGAGGTTCATCTTCTTATATGGATATAGAAATAATTCATTTAATAAAAAATTAACTTGAATGACTCTTGGAATTATTACTCATCTTACATGTCTCTTTATTTTAAAAATATTTTCCTACTTTTAAATAAAGGATTTTTTTCCAGGAACTTTGGTTTAAAGATTATTTTGGAAGCATCACAATATTAAAAATATACAGAAGGTCTAATATTTAAATCTAAGTTAAACTTTTATTTCAGGAGTAAAATCATCCTAAGGACTCTAAAAATGCCAACTGTACACCCTTTGGATTATGGCTTCCATAAAGTCTAATTACTTTTCCTATTGAGAAAGAATATATATCAAATAGCCTGCTGCCATTACCAGTGATAGCTTGCCAGGTGTTCACTGTTTATCACTGTCATAATATTTCAAAGACCTATGTGAAATAATGTATAGTAAAGAATTGTCTAAGCAGGTTTCAAATCATAATTTTTAATTCTTACATGTAAACTCTGTGTGTGTGTGTGTCTCACCACTGTGTCAACAGATATAGTAGGGACTATTTTCAGAAAAAAATTATTAAGTATAATGACAGTGATTTGGTGTCATGATGTAGCAAGTGTATCTATGTAATTATTTATGCTTTCAGTTTAATATCTATAGAGAAGAAGCAGGGTTTAAGAATTTGGCAGCTTGATACTTTCCATCATTATCCTTATTTTTTAATCTTCAACAAATTCAATAGAAGATTTTTTTTAATTCCCCTTCAAAACTACAGCTGAATATATCTGTGTGTGTGTATACACAGAAGTGTAAATATAATTAGAGAAAATTTTAAAAGTCATGGGCATAGCAAAATCATTCAAGAGAAAATGTTCACTCTCAGAATTCAACACTGATACCAAAAAAAAAAAAAAATAGCTTCTTTTAGTAGTGACAGGAAACTTGAGACTACTTGGTAACAGCCACCCTTAGCAAAAGCTCACAGGAGGACCTTACTCAATCAGATTTGAATTCAAAGGTCTCTGTGGCTTAGGTTTGGGTTGGAATAGACTCCCCACAGATGAAGAAACATAAAATAAAGGTAATCCTTCACTGATTTTCACTCACTAGGCAACCACTTCCTAATTCTCAATGCTATACCATTTGCTATACCTCATTCTTTCCAGGTTACTTTTATGCACATTATGTATCAACCCTTTTAATAATACTACCTTTAAATAAATTTAAGGGGCCAAAGAATAAATGAGCATTGATGGTTTCCTCAGTATATGAGTGCCAAGAATCACTACTCCTGAGTAAGTTAAGACATGGAAAATCAAAATAAACCTTTAGTGATACATTTAATTTGATTCTACACATATTAAACCAAGTCTAGCCAGAGTGATAAAAATTCAAAGAGAAAACTATACTTCTTTTTCCTTAAAATGTTACAATATAATGTGTGTATGACTGTATATTTTTCTAATGTGATAAACTTGTGATACATGTTCTATCATGAAAGCCATAGCTCTAAGAATTCTCTAAGATAATACATACACATTTTCTACATTATCTTTTCCATCCTTATATCTGTACCTTTTATACCTCATATACTATTTTTTAATTTTAGAATAGTCATATTGTATATCTCTAATGGAAAGATGAAAATGGGCTATGGGTAACTTGAGAAAGGGCATATTAAGTCCTGCTGGGGGCAGCTGGGACCAGGAAAGCCCTCTAAAGCACATGGATTTCATTGTTCAAGAGTCAGCTGATTTAAACAGAGATGGTTTTCCAGTGTTACATCAGAGAATTCAAACCTCCAGCTACCGGCTCATGCTTTAACTGTTGTTGATGATGATGATTGTTTTAATAGGAACAGCACATCAGATGATGCTATTCAAGTTTTATTTAACTCACATAATGTTTTAAAATATTTAGATTCATCTCATATATAAAAAAACAGAGTATTTCACTTAAAAAGCTGCATTTTCAGCTTTTAAAAAAAAATTTAAATCAGAGCTATGGTAAAACCTAACCCTCATCTCTCCATAGCAACAGTTGGCTGAGAACATCAGTTTCCATTTGCCCACCTGGTGCACACCACTCATTTTACTTGCCTGACTGGGAACACTGTCAAGTGAGATTTCACCCCTGCTTGAAAAATAGAGTAAGAAGTATCTGCCTCCCTTATTTTACAGGAAGAATGATAGCATCTCATAGGAAGAGGAAAATGTTTCCCAGAAAAAACAACAAAAGCTGAAAATAGTCTTATCCATTCAAACTGTCAAAGAATAGAGTTAATCCACTTGTTTTATAATTCCTAAATTTTTATGCTAGGATTTGATCCTAAATAGTTTAATGTAGGTACAAAAATCTAGTCAAAGGGTATATATTCGCTTTGACTAGATTTTTATATGCATGTGTATGAGTGTGTGTGTGTGTACATATCGGCAGGTTATAAACACATTAGTAGTTTCTATTACAATCAAGTAAGTTAGGTGTATTCACCAGTGAATTTAATATGATTGGCTTAAGTTTATACTCAAATTGTGGAAGTGGGAAGCAAACCCCATAATTTTTAGCTACCAGTATAATGTTTCTTAGATGTAAGATGACAGACAAATCTAAATGAGGCAGAAAATTTCCAAAACACTAGGAATTCATTCTATTTGAATCCTCACAATGGTTTGGAGGCCATTGCGTCTAATCTATGGATCACCTATCTTTGATCTTTTATGCTTCTATATTTTCTAAATTATCTTTTCCATCATTATATTTGTACCTTTTATACCTCATATGGAGAAGGCAATGGCAACCCACTCCAGTACTCCTGCCTGGAAAATCCCATGGATGGAGGAGCCTGGTGGGCTGCAGTCCACGGGGTCGCTAGGAGTTGGACGCGACTGAGGGACTTCACTTTCACTTTTCACTTTCATGCATTGGAGAAGGAAATGGCAACCCACTCCAGTGTTCTTGCCTGGAGAATCCCAGGGACGGGGGAGCCTGGTGGACTGCCATCTATGGGGTCGCACAGAGTCAGACACGACTGAAGTGACTTAGCAACAGCAGCAGCAGCATACCTCATATACTATTTTTTAAATTTTAGAATAATCATATTGTATATCTCTAATGGAAAGATGAAAACGGGCTATGGGTAACTTGAGAAAGGGCATATTAATGCCCTTAGTTTTTCTTCTAAATTTAGTTTAGAAGACTTGGACACATAGTTTTTCTTCTAAACTCCATCCTCCACCATCAAAAGTTATTTACTGTTGTTATTTGTTTTTAGTACACCTTCCTGAAAAAATTACCTTCCAGGAACCATACACTGGACTTCTCACCCTTCTGTTTTCTGCACTAGCTAGCCCAGGTTTAATTACAATAACCAATTGAAGAGTTTATGCCTGAACCCAGAACATGTCTAAACATACTGTTTGCTATAACAAGGCATTAATTCTCAACATGATTATTTTAATTTTTAATTTTCAAACTATGTGTTCTTATTTCTAAAATATATCTAATTTCCCATTTAAAATATGTGAATTATAAAAAGATATATGAACTATCAAGAAACTTCTCATGTTCAAAAAACTCAAAGCCCTAGATGACATATCCCTTTTTTTTAAATCACATATTTCTTATATTTTTCTATTAAAATAAATTGTCTGCATTAATTTAAATTCAGATTCATACAACAAATGTTTGCTTCAAAGTTATTTATCTTTACTTCCTTCAGTTCAGTTCAGTCGCTCAGTTGTATCTGACTCTTTGTGACTCCATGGACTGCAGCATGCTAGGACTCCGTGTCCACCACCAACTCCCAGAGTTTATTCAAACTCATGTCCGTTGAGTCAGTGATGCCATCCAACCATATCATCCTCTGTCGTCCCCTTCTCCTCCTGTCCTCACTCTTTCCCAGTGTTAGTCTTTCGCAATGAGTCAGTTCGCATCAGGTGGCCAAATTATTGGAGTTTCAGCTTTAGCATCATTCCTTCCAAAGAACACCCAGGACTGATCTCCTGTAGAATGGACGGATTGGATCTCCTTGCAGTCCAAGGGACTCTCAAGAGTCTTCTTCAACACCACAGTTCAAAAGCATCAATTCTTCAGCTCTCAGTTTTCTTTATAGTCCAACTCTCACATCCATATAAGACTACAGGAAAAACCATAACCTTGACTAGATGGATCTTGCTTGGCAAAGCAATGACTCTGCTTTTAAATATGCTGTCTAGGTTGGTCATAACTTTTCTTCCAAGGAGTAAGTATCTTTTAATTTCCTGGCTGCAATTACCATCTGCAGTGATTTTGGAACCCAAAAAATAAAGTCTAAAACTGTTTCCATTGTTTCCTCATCTATTTACCATGAAGTGATGGGACCAGATGCCATGATCTTCGTTTTCTGAATGTTGAGCTTTAAGCCAAGTTTTTCACTCTCCTCTTTCAATTTCATCAAGAGGCTCTTTAGTTCTTCTTCACTTTCTGCCATAAGGGTGGTGTCATCTGCATATCTGAGGTTATTGATATTTCTCCCAGCAATCTTGATTCCAGTTTGTGCTTCCTCCAGCCCAGCGTTTCACATGATGTACTTTGCATATAAGTTAAACAAGCAGGGTGACAATATACAGCCTTCACGTACTCCTTTTCCTATTGAAACCAGTCTGTTGTTCCATGTCCAGTTCTAACCGTTGCTTCCTGACCTGCATACAAATTTCTCAAGAGGCAGATCAGGTGGCCTGGTATTCCCATCTCTTGAAGAATTTTCCACAGTTTGTTGTGATCCATACAGGCAAAGGCTTTGGCGTAGTCAATAAAGCAGAAATATATGTTTTTCTGGAACTCTCTTGTTTTTTCCATGATCCAGCAGATGTTGACAATTTGATCTCTGGTTCCTCTGCCTTTTCTAAAATCAGCTTGACTATCTGTAAGTTCATGGTTCACATACTGTTGAAGCCTGGCTTAGAGAATTTTGAGCATTACTTTACTAGTGTGTGAGATGAGTGCAATCATGTAGTAGTTTGAGCATTCTTTGGCATTGCATTTTGGGGGGACTGGAGAGAAAACTGACATTTTCCAGTCCTGTGGCCACTGCTGAGTTTTCCAAATTTGCTGGCATATTGAGGGCAGTACTTTCACAGCATCATCCTTTAGGAGTTGAAATAGCTCAACTGGAATTCCATCACCTCTACTTGCTTTGTTTGTAGTGATGCTTCCTAAGGCCCACTTGACTTCACCTTCCAGGATGTCTGGTTATAGGTGAGTGATCATACCACTGTGAATAATTTAGATGGTGAAGATCTTTTTTGTGTAGTTGTTCTGTGTATTCTTGCCACCACTTCTTAATATCTTCTGCTTCCGTTAGGTCCATACCATTTCTGTCTTTTATTGTGCCCATCTTTGCATGAAATGTTCCCTTGGTATCTCAAATTTTTTGACGAGATCTCTAGTCTTTCCCTTTCTATTGTCTTCCTCTATTTCTATGCACTGATCACTGAGGAAGACTTTTTTATCTCTCCTTGCTATTCTTTGGATCTCTGCATTTAAATGGCTGTATCTTCCCTTTTCTCCTTTGCTTTTTGCTTTTCTTCTCTTCACAGCTATTTGTAAGCCCTCCTCAGGCAATCATTTTGCTTTTTTTGCATTTCTTTTCCATGGGGATGGTCTTGATCCCTGTCTCCTGTACAATGTCACAAACCTCAGTCCATAGTTCATCAGGCACTCTGTCTATCAGATCTAGTCCCTTAAATCTATTCCTCACTTCCACTGTATAATTATAAGGGATTTTATTTAGGTCATACCTGAATGGTCTAGTGGTTTTCCCCACTTTCAATTTCAGTCTGAATTTGGCATTAAGGAGTTCATGATCTGAGCCACAGTCAGCTCCTTGTCTTGTTTTTTTCTGACAGTATAGAGCTTTCCATCTTTGGTTGCAAAGAATATAATCAATCTGATTTTGGTGTTGACCATCTATAATGTCCATGTGTAGAGTCTTCTCTTGTATTGTTGGAAGAGGCTGTTTGCTATGACCAGTGCATTCTCTTGGCAAAACTCTATTCTTTTGCCCTGCTTCATTATTTACTCCAACACCAAATTTGCCTGTTACTCCAGGTGTTTCTTGACTTCCTACTTGTTTTGTGTTTCAGTCCTGTATAATGAAAAGGACATCTTTTTTGGGGTGTTAGTTTTAGAAGGTCTTGTAGAACTGTTCAACTTAGCTTCTTAAGCATTACTGGTTGGGGCATAGGCTTGGATTACAATGATATTGAATGGTTTGTCTTGGAGACGAACAAAGTTCATTCTGCATTTTTGAGATTGTATCCAAGTATTGCATTTTGGACTCTTGTTTACTACGATGGCTACTGCACTTCTTCTAAGAGATTCTTGCCCACAGTAGTAGATATAATGCTTTTCTGAGTTAAATTCACCTAATCCATTCCATTCTAATTTGCTGATTCCTAAAATGTCGATGTTCACTCTTGCCATCTCCTGTTTGATCACTTCTAATTTGCCTTGATTCATGGACCTAACATTCCAGGTGTCTATGCAATATTTTTCTTTACAGCATCGGACTTTACCTCCATCACCCGTCACATCTACAACTGGGTTTGGTTTTGCTTTGGCTCCATTTCTTCATTCTTTCTGGGGTTATTTCTCCACTGATCTCCAGTAGCATTTTGGGCATCTACCAACATGGGGAGCTCATCTTTCAGTGTCCTATCTTTTTGCCTTTTCATGCTGTTCATGGGGTTCTCAAAGCAAGAATACTGAAGTGGTTTGCCATTCACTTCTCCAATGGATCACATTTTGTCAGAACTTTCCACCATGACCTGTCCATCTTAGGTGGCCCTAAATGGCATGGCTCATAGTTTCATTGAGTTAGACAAGGTGGTGTTTCTCTGATCTTGGACATGGGGTATCTCCTCATAGCCGCTTGCTCCAGCGCCATGCAGCCTATTTTTTAAGTAAGTTCATATTTAAATGTTTCAGCAAACAAAATATTTTCAAGAGGATCTATAGTAGAATTTCTTCAAATATGTTCCTTGGAAAATATTTTTGAAAAATAATGTGTGTTTCACATATAGTTTTTGCTCAAAAAGTAAACATCTCTGCCAACTATTTTTTATCCTAAATGCAAACTGATAGAGGAGAAATTGTTATTTTTCTCAATTTTTTAATTCCAATGAAGAGAAATGAAACTTTCATTACATATATAGTATACCCATGTGCGTGTTACTTTGAGTTTCTTTGCTATTCCCTCTAAAGTGTACCTGAACACATTGCTGAATGAACTCTACTCATTTTTATTATGTTTCAGATATAAATCAAATGTATTCATTTAGCCTAAACAGTGAGGGGATTTGATATGAAAGAATATTTTATTAAAATAAAATGCCAGACCACCTCTGCAATGCTTTCTATTGCAGTCCAAATCTAGAAATGGACCTAATAATTGAGTGGTCTTATATGGTGGAATTATCTCCTCACTTTCTGAAATTACAGCATTGTATCACTTGTGTATTAAGCCACAAAAAGCGTACATTTGGGTATTGAAATATGATGCATAACATATATGGTTTCTTAAAAGGTGACATATTAAATATATTTTTGGAAAAAATAAAGAAGTGTACAACCTGGGTTTTCTTATTAGGATTAAGAAGAAATATAACTAATGTATATTTTCTACCTTTATTACACTTTGCAGTTTTTATTTCCTCCATTATTCCATGATCCCAAATAGGTATCTAAACATAAGGAAGGCAGACTGTTTTTACAGCTGCTCTTACAAAGTTATACCTATGCCCTGTAGACCACACAGGGGGAGCACAATTGTTTAACTGTTAAAGCAATACCAAAGACAGTTCAGTCAAGGTTATTGAATTGCCTTGCTCAACAATCATCTCTGCATGCATATACTTGTCAGCATAAGAATAGAAATAGAAGTGGAGAAAGTGGAAGCAGATTTTATTTTCTTGGGCTCCAAAACCACTGTGGATGGTGACTGCAGTCATGACATTAAAGGACACTTCCTCCTTGGAAGAAAAGCTATGACAAACCTAGAGAATGTTTTAAAAAGCAAAGTCAAAGCCATGATTTTTTCAGTAGTCATGTACAGATGAGAGAGTTGGACCATAAAGAAGGTTAAGCACTGAAGAATTGATGCTTTTGAACTGTGGTGCTAGAGAAGACTCTTGAGACACCCTTGGATAGCAAGGAGATCAAATTAGTCCATTCTAAAGGCAATCAGCCACGATAATTCATTGGGAGGACTGAAGCTGAAGCTAAAGCGCCAATACTTTGGCCGCCTGATACGAAGAACTGACTCATTGGAAAAGAACCTGATGCTGGGAAAGACTGAAGGCAAAAGCAGAAGAGGGCAACATAGGATGGGTGGTTAGATAGCATCACTGACCCAACTGACATAAACTTGAGCAAATACTAGATGATAGTGAAGGACAGGGAAGCTTTGCGTGCTGCAGTCCAGGGGGTCATAACGAGTTGGACATGACTTGGCAACTGAAGAACAACAACTAGAACAGATCAGTAAGGAGATTAATTTTGAAGAACCGTGTTTTAGAATAACATGGAAGAGAAGAACAGTATTTGTAACATGATAAAATTGTCCATGTCCCATGATATGGAAAATACATGTGCATTATGGTGTCCTCTGTGCCTAAGCACATGTTCATGGCATCTCAAGCACATGCTTAAGGGTAAGACAGAAGTAAGCACAAGTAGAAGCCCCAGGGTTTCACACAAGATTATATTCTGCTTGTGAAAGTAATTTCTCAGTACATTCAAGTGAGCTACACCATTTCCTTGTTTATCATTCAACTCAGATTAACACATCTATTAAATAAATACATACACCCCCTCATAGACAGAATTTGTCATCTGTCAATAGAACAATATGAAATAGATGAAAAGTACAACAAAAATACTGAATCTAATACTGTAATACATAGTCATAAAGAAAGTTGAGGACTGAAGAATTGATGCTTTTCAATTGTGGTGTTTTAGAAGACTCTTGAGAGTCCTTTGGACTGCCAGATCAAACAAGTCAATTCTAAAGGAAATCAACCCTGAAAATTCTTTGGAAGAACTGATGCTGAAGCAGAAGCTCTAATACTTTGACCACCTGATGTGAAGAACTGACTTCTTAGAAAAGATCCTGGTGCTGAGAAAGATTGAAGGCAGGAGGAGAAGGGGAAAACAGAGGATGAGATGGTTGGATGGCAACACTGACTCGATGGACATGAGTTTGAGCAAGCTCCAAGCGTTGGTGATGGACAGGGAAGCCTGGCATGCTGCAGTCCATGTGGTTGCAGAGTCGGACACAACTGGGTGACTGAACTTAACTGAAAACACTGAATACCACTAAAGTCAACATCTATTCCTGCAATCAACTGAATCCCCAACTTGTATGCAGCCTTAGAATCTCCTATCCTTCTATCTTCAAGAAAAGGACAGGGAAGTTCCCAAGCATTTAAAAGTGCACTGTAGCATATTCTACTTTTCTTTTAAGTTTTTAAGTTAAGAACACAAAGATGGGGATTCTACATATCAGTGTTGTTTGCCTCCTTGAAGATTACTTAGCATATAGCTTTGGAAAAGAAAGCGATCAGTTGCTCAGTAGCTATGAAATATCAAAACATTAAAATTAACATTGATTTCTTTTTTTTAATTTTATTTATTTTTTATTTTATTTTTTTAACTTTACAATATTGTATTAGTTTTGCCATATATCAAAATGAATCCACCACAGGTATACATGTGTTCCCCATCCTGAACCTTCCTCCCTCCTCCCTCCCCATACCATCCCTCTGGGTCGTCCCATGCACCAGCCCCAAGCATCCAGTATCGTGCATCGAACCTGGACTGCTGACCCATTTCATATATGATATTATACATATTTCAATGTCATTCTCCCAAATCATCCCACCCTCTCCCTTTCCCACAGAGTCCAAAATACTGTTCTATATATATGTGTCTCTTTTGCTGTCTCGTACACAGGGTTATTGTTACCATCTTTCTAAATTCCATATATATGCGTTAGTATACTGTATTGGTGTTTTTCTTTCTGGCTTACTTCACTCTGTATAATAGGCTCCAGTTTCATCCACCTCATTAGAACTGATTCAAATGTATTCTTTTTAATGGCTGAGTAATACTCCATTGTGTATATGTACCACTGCTTTCTTATCCATTCGTCTGCTGATGGACATCTAGGTTGCTTCCATGTCCTGGCTATTATAAACAGTGCTGCGATGAACATTGGGGTACACGTGTCTCTTTCCCTTCTGGTTTCCTCAGTGTGTATGCCTAGCAGTGGGATCATAAGGCAGTTCTATTTCCAGTTTTTTAAGGAATCTTCACACTGTTCTCCATAGTATCTGTACTAGTTTGCATTCCCACCAACAGTGTAAGAGGGTTCCCTTTTCTCCACACCCTCTCCAGCATTTATTGCTTGTAGACTTTTGGACTTCATTACTTGTAGACTTGAGACTTTTCGCAGCCATTCTGACTGGAGTGAAATGGTACCTCATAGTGGTTTTGATTTGCATTTCTCTGATAATGAGTGATGTTGAGCATCTTTTCATGTGTTTGTTAGCCATCTGCATGTCTTCTTTGGAGAAATGTCCATTTAGTTCTTTGGCCCATTTTTTGATTGGGTCATTTATTTTTCTGGAGTTGAGCTGTAGGACTTGCTTGTACATTTTTGAGATTAGTTGTTTGTCAGTTGCTTCATTTGCTATTATCTTCTCCCATTCTGAAGGCTGTCTTTTCACCTTGCTTATAGTTTCCTTAGTTGTGCACAAGCTTTTAATTTTAATTAGGTCCCATTTGTTTATTTTTGCTTTTATTTCCAATATTCTGGGAGGTGGGTCATAGAGGATCCTGCTGTGATGTATGTCAGAGAGTGTTTTGCCTATGTTCTCCTCTAGGAGTTTTATAGTTTCTGGTCTTATGTTTGATTTCTATATCACTATTTTCTTGAATCTCCAGACTAGTTCACAGGTTTATTTAATTCCACAGGGATATGTGACCAAATCACTAAAAAGAAACATATTAGTTTAAATATTAATGCCAGACAGTTTCCAATAATCCCTAAATGAATGTACAGCTAGACTTAGTGGCATTTTTATTAGGTGGCACATAAAACGTCCTAGATTCTAGCCAATTTAACAATCTAGATCTTTGCAAATCAACTTCCTTGTATGGATCTCTCTCTCTTCCCACCTGCAGTTGTTTTTATCTATGTAATTTAAGATGGCTGGTGATGGTGCTTCCTTTTAATAAAAGTAACTGTTATATTTTGCATTTTATCCTTATTTTAAGTCTTTAAAATGTACAAACACATTTAATTTAAAGACTACACTATTAAATGTATTTAAAATGTATTTAAATGAATTTAAAATAATTTAAAGATGAAAATGTATTTAAATGAATTTAAAATAATTTAAAGATGAAAAACTGATTCAAGGAAGATAGGGTTTTTTTTTTCTAAAAGTTATATAACTGGCAAAGTGGCAGGGCCAGAATTTGAACCCAAGGAGATTGGCCTCTGAGCTTATCCTCATGAGTACAATGTTAATCTGCCTCTCTGCTTAGTGTCCACTCTTCCTCTTAAAACCCTAACAAAAGATAACACCAACTGTGGTCTACAAAGAAAGACCATTTGATCCAACTATATTTATCCTGAACATCAAAAGGATTCTGAATGTGCATAGAGTTTTATAAAGAAATGAAATGCTCTGGCTTATGTCTCAAAATGAATATAAAAGATTAGAATAACCAAAGGCTGGGAGCAAAATACTAAGTTTCTAAATATTTGACTCTAGAGGACTTGCTCAAAACAGTATAAGCAAAACCAAAAAATCACAGATGTTAAAAAAAAAGGAAAATTAATAGGTAAAAATATAAGCATTCTCCTAAAACAGATTTATATGACACTAATAATTTTCATCCCTCAAAACTCTATAGCCATATTATTTAGAATGACACATATAGGGTGCATTTTTCTTTATTTTTTTTTAACTTCCTGCACAAACAAACTGTGAATTGAGACTCATAGTTCTATAAGGTGGGAAATGAATATAAGCTTTCCTACAAAAAATAAAAAAAATAAAAAGAAGATTAAGGTCTGATAGCTATTTGGTCATATATATTAAATCTTTTATAATTAGTTATATTTAAACAAAAATACCTCTTGAAAATCTACTCCCATGTAGTTTAAGAAAATATTTTTAAAAAGTAGGAAAAATAAGTAGCAGAACTGCAGCCACAATCATGATCCATTTCAGTTTGAATCATTTCAAAATCTGTTTGGATTCTCCTACTTCAGGGATACAAAGTATTTTCCCAGAGTCAACTTTCATCAGTATTTATCTGTAACTTTATCTCTATCACCCACTTTTACTCTTGTATCTTCATCTAATATCATTCGATTCATTCCAACAAAAATTAACTTTATACAGACTTCTACATTTAGAATTGAAAACATCAGAATATTAGTTGGTCTGAAGAAAGCATCTGCATGTTGGAATTTTTCACTTTTCACTTGGATGCTTACTGTCATGTAGACAGCTGTTCTCTAGAGATATGATAATATTTTAATTTTAAACATTTTATTTATTTGGCCAATTCTTCAACTTCTAAGAGATCCCTTTTTAAGCACATTTGTTCCCTCTTTGGCTAAATTAAAAAATGTTGTATTTCCACTAAACCAAAGTAGATTTTAATTGCAAAGATTTTTTTTTTTTTTAAATTTTGGATACATCAAGGTTTCCTTGTGGGAGTCATGCAAGTCAAAGTGTACAGAGTTAACACCTTCTTTTAGGTAGTTGAGTTTTATTGAGATGAAATTTACCTATAGTGAAAAGCAAAGATAGTAAATGTATATTTTGATGAATTTTGACTATATATAGTATTCTCCCATTTGTGGAAAAACATGTTCTTAAAAAATATATGTTTTTAAAAATGGAAAAAATGAATGGAAAAATTATTCAACTCTTCATACCATACACAGACTAAAAATCGACTATATAAATGCACATAAATGAAATATATATATTATTGACCTATTTGTCTACTTTTCTGCAAAAAACATATGCGCTTCATTACTTGTAAATTTAGAGTGACTTTTGAAATCATGTAATATAATTATTCCAATGCTGTTCTTATATTTTATGATTATTTGGACTATTACATGTGTGGTGCATTGACACATCATTTTAGAATATAAGTAATTATATTTATATATATTTATATTGTATTTAATATATATGACCAGGTAGCAATGGCAATCCACTCCAGTACTCTTGCCTGGAAAATCCCATGGATGGAGGAGCCTGGTAGGCTGCAGTCCATGGGGTCGCTAACTTTCACTTTTCATTTTCATGCATTGGAGAAGGAAATGGCAAGCCACTCCAGTATTCTCACCTGGAGAATCCCAGGACAGAGGAGCCTGGTGGGCTGCCATCTATGGGGTCACACTCGGACACGACTGAAGCAACTTAGCAGCAGCAGCAGCTAATATTGAAAAGTCTGTTAGAATTTTCACTGTGATGACTTTGAATCTCTTCATCAATTTGTGGACAGTTAACACTACTAAAGAATTTTCCAATCCATGACTTCATATTCACTTAAGCTATCTTTGATTTATCTTGCATATTTTTTCAGTGTACAGTTTTACATGTATTTGCAAAATCTTATCTAAATAGTCCATGTATTGTGGACTTTAAAGTAGTATTTTAAAGCTTTATATTTCTATCTTCTTTTTTCTATGATATACAAGTGCCTTATAAATGTGACTTTTATTTATTTACCTTTTATTCTATAAACCTCCAAAAATTACTTAAGTATTTTAATATTTTGTGGGGATGAGAGTTACTTAGAATTTTCTTATGTAATAACATGTGTGCACTGGATATAAGGAAGCTACTGATTTTTCTTGTTAGTCTTTATGAATTTATTGTATCCCTTACTTTATTGACCTTTATATAACATTGAGCATGTTTAACAGAATGGCAAGAACAGACATTCTTCAGAGGAAGCACTCAAAATTTCACCCTTATGAAAATGTTGCTATTGGTTTTTCATGGATATACTTTACACATTGAGAACATTACCTCTATTTCCAACTTGCTGAGAGCGTTGTATCAAGAGTATATGTTGAAAAGCTATAATAATCAAAATAGCATGGTACTGGGACAAAGCAGAAATAGAGATCAATGGAATATGATAGAAAGTCCAGAGAAAACCCCAAATATATATGGCCACCTAATCTGTAACAAAAGAGGCAAGAATGTATAACAAAGACAGCCTCTTCAATAAAAGGTGCTGGGAAAACTGGATAGATTTATATAAAAGAATAAAATTAGAGAACACTCCCTAACGTCATTCACAAAAACAAACTCAAAGTGGATTAAGGACCTAAATGTAAGGAGAGATACTATAAGTCTCTGAGAGGAAAACATAGGCAGAACACTCTCTGATATAAATTGTTGCAATATCTTTTTAGATCCACCTCCTAGAGTAATGAAAATAAAAATAAGCAAATGGGGTCTAATTAAACTTAAGAGCCTTTGCACAGCAAAGGAAAACATAAACAAAATGAAAAGACAATCCAGAAAATGGGAGAAAATATTTGCAAATGAAGCCACTAACAATGGATATGGATTAATCTCCAAAGCATACAAACAGATCATGCAGCTCGATACAAAAAACAAAGAGATATTTTCCCCAAAAAGACATTCGCTGTTGTTCAATCACTCAGTCATGTCTGACTCTCTGTTATCCCATGGACTGCAGCATGCCAGGCTTCCCTGTCCTTCACCATCTCCCAGAGCTTGCTCAAACTCATGTCCTTTTTGTGAGTGATGCCATCCAACCATCTCATCCTCTGTCGTCCCCTTCTCCTCTTGCTCTCAATCTTTCCCAGCATCAGGGTCTTTTGCAATGGGTCAGCTCTTCACATCAGGTGACTAAAGTACTGGAACCTCAGCTTCATCCTCGGTGCTTCCAATGAATACTTGGGGTTGATTTCCTTTCAGATTGACTGGTATGATCTCTTTGATGTTCAAAAAGCACATGGAAAGATGTTCAACATTGCGAATTATTAGAGACATGTGAATCAACACAACATGAAGTATCACCTCACATTGGTCAGAATGGCCATCATCAAAATATCTACAAACAATAAATGCTGGAATGGGTGTGGAGAAAAGTGAACCCTCCTACACTGTTGGTGGGAATGTAAATTGGTACAGCCCTTGTGGAAAACAGTATGGAGGTTCTTTTTAAAAATAATAATAAATAAATAAAAATAGAGCTACAGTTTGTTGTCAGACACTAAGTTGTGTCTGACTCTTTAGTGACCCCATGAACTTAAGCTGTCCAGGCTCCTCTCTCCATACGATGCTTCAATCCCACTCCTGGGCATATAACTAGAGAAAACTATAATTCAAAGAGATGCATGCACCCCAGTGTTCATTGCAGCACTATTTACAATAGTCAGGACGTGGAATTAACATAAATATCCATTGACAGAGAAATGGATTGTGAAGTAAAGAAAACGAAACAATGTCATTTGCAGTAACATGAATGGACCTAGATATTGTCATACCGCGTAAAGTAAAACACAGAAATAAATATTATGTATATCTCTTATATGTGATATCTAAAAAAATGGTACAAATGAACTTATTTACAAAGCAGAAATAAAGTCACAGATGAAGAAAACAAACTTATGGTTACCAGGATGGGAAAGGGCTGAGGAATAAGTTGGGAGATTGAGATTGATATATACACACTACTGTCTATAAAACAGATAACTAATAAGGACCTACTGTATACCACAGGGAATTTTATCAATACTCTGTGATAACTTATGTGGGAAAGGAATACAAAAAGATGGATATACATATAAACGATTTACTTTGTTGTACAGCAGAAACTAACACAACATTGTAAACCAACTATATATCAACAATTTTTTAAAAAATAAAGTGTATGTTGAATGCTGTCAAATACTTTTGTCTGCATCCATTTAGAGGATTTTTTTTCTCACTTAGGTATTATGCTGATTTATTTCTGAATGGAAAACAAGCCATGTATTCCTGAGATAAACTCAAATTTGTTATGATGAAAATTATAAAAATTTATTAAGGATTAGTGCTTTTATACTTAAGGATATTGACTTGTGATTTTTATGACATCACAGACATTCATGTTTATTTTATCTCTCAGTTGCATAACATATATGCGACACATGTATGTGGTTATGTTTGTGTATTTTGTGTTTTTTTCTTTTATTGGCTAGTTTATCAGTTTTAACAAATCATTAATCTAATTCTAATGGTGGAACTAAAACAAATTATTTACTTAAAATATGGATTGGTGTTTAACAGTCACAGAGTCAGAGTCCAGTGAATATAAATGTCAGTTGTAAGACTCACTCGTGAATTTGTAGGACAGACAGGGGAAGACAATGGTTGAAATCTGGACAAAGAAGGGAGTTCATGCTCTTTGTGAATCTTGACAACAGTAGAGAAGAAAGAAAGTGTGAGTGAATTAAGTCACAACAGCATGTAGGTCCCCAAATATTTCACATCAACCCTTATCACTTACTGTCAAGGAATAAACAGTTACGTGCTTGCAGGTTCCAATAGATGCATCAGGAATGGCCTGAATCCAGGCCATTTGATACTACTGATATGATACTTTCTGCTGCTCTGGAAAGATGCTGTAACCTCCCCTGGCTTTTTTTCAGAAGGAAAATTAATTTGGGGATGTGAAACTAAGGCCCAAGGACATTAACCAAGAATTCAGGTCCCATTTACAATGGTACCAGGCTGAAAAGATCTGAGATTCTCCAGGCAAAATAGACTCACCAATCTTTTATAAACACATATCTAAAACCTATCAAACATTCACATTTCAATGGTACTAAAAATTCAACCAGTCCATCCTAAAAGAAATCAGTCCTGAATATTCATTGGAAGGACTGATGCTGAAGCTGCAACTCCAATACTTTGGCCACCTGATGCCAAGAACTGACTCACTATAAAAGACCCTGAGGCTGGGAAAGATTTAAGGCAGGAGGAAAAGGGGACAACAGAGGATGAGATGGTGGGATGGCATCACCAACGCTATGCACATGAGTTTGAGTAAGCTCTGGGAGTTGGCGATGGACAGGGAAGCCTGGCGAGCTGCAGTCCATGGCGTCGCAAAGAGCTGGACATGACTGAGTGACTGAACTAACTGAAAATTCAAACAACTGCATTAACTCGTACCTGCCAGCTTTATATCTATGCTGTGTGGATTTTACTCTTGTGCACACTATAGTGAACAATGAAAGAAAGTTTCACATTAAGATGGACTTTATTGTTCCTATCATTTGGTTATTTAGCCTAGGTCCCTGATAAGGAATTAAGATTATTCAAGGCACAGCACACTTAAGCATATAGGTTTTCTATTACTTGCATTTGAATGAATCTTGACAAATTTACTCTGTTAACACAACTATCTGCCTTAGTACAAGTTCACTTGTAATGAGGAGGCAAAATTGTTACTCTGCTTCTATAAAGCTACAGTCTTTTGCAGCTGAGGGTTCAGGGTGAATGTTCCAGGTGAATATAACTTGCATGAAACTCTTGCAATAAGAGACCCATTCTGCTCAACACCTCACCTTGGCTTGTGCTATGGAACTTTTATGCTAAAGAGTAAACACATCTTCCTTGTTTGACAATATTCAATAGGTAATTATTTGTAACTATTTTAAAATTTATATTACAAAAAGAGCAAGTTTTTTCTCCTGTACCCTTCACCCCTACATAAATACTTTTCTTGACCTTCATTTGAACTGGTAAAATAAGAATTTCATAAATATTCTCAAAGCACAGAACCTCATTAATTTCTTTTTGTATCTCATTTTGGCCTTAAGCTGCCATTTTTGCACCTGTTTGAATATCTTCCACATGTATTAGTATATTTGACATTTTGAAGATAGCTGCTGTCAATAAAAGTTATAGATACTTATTTTAAGTAGTGTGACTGGAAATCATCCAACAGATCTTGGAGGAAGCCAGGTCAGAATGAAAGCAAAAGCATCCAAAAAATAATCCTTTACCATATGGCGTGAGAGGCCTAAGAAACAGCTTAGTATGGTTTTTAGCTATAGTACTTAATGAATTAAAATCAGTCTATACAAGTAGTAGTTATAATGGAATGAACTGATTTTAAACAATGTATTTAAATAATATTTTAATTCATTTCTCTCTGTCATAGATAATACTTATATGATTAGCCATAATTCATTGAATACTGTCATCTGTATGCTTTTATTCCTTTCAGTTTTTTATTTTCTTTGAAATGTAACATATACTCCTATTTTCAAAATTAAAAAAGGACCCAAACTCTCTCAACCAAAAGCTAATCTTCTCATCTCTATAACTGAGTTGGTATACACACACACACACACACACACACTTATTCTTCATCTGCAAATTAGATCACAAAACTATTTTTTTTCATTATTAGCCACATTTTACATTCTTTTTCATATATGCTTCACTTTCCATAATTATGGTAACACCCAAAAATTTGCCATCTTTGCCATTTTATTGTAGTTTATTATTAAGTATATTTACACATTGTTGTGTAACCAATCTCTAGAACTTGTTCATCTTGCAAAACTGAAACTCTACACCCATTAAATAATGACTTCCCATTATCCCTCCCTGCAGCCCTTTGCAACCACAATTCAACTTTCTGTTCCTATGAATTTTTGACTACTTCAGACACCTGATGTAAGTGGGATAAAACAGTATTTGCTTTTTTGAGGCTGCCTGTTTCACTTACCATGTTTTTGAAGTTCATCCATGGTGTATCATGTGCCACAATTTTCCCTTTTTAAGGATGAAAAATATTTCATTCTGTTTATATACTATGTTTTATTTATCCATTTTTCCTTTGATGGATACAGTTTGCTTTGAAATTTTGGCTATTGTAAATAATACTGCTATGGACATGCATGTACAAATATCTCTTCAATATCCTGCTCAGGTCTTTTGGGTATATACCCAGATATTGCTAGATCATATGGTGATTGTATTTTTAATTTTTTTAGAAACTGCCATTTGTTTCTCATAGTGACTACACAATTTTACATTCTACCAACAGTATACAAGGGTTCCTTCCAATTTTTCCATATCCTCACAGCTGTTGTTTTTTTTTTTTTTAATAGTAGCAATCCTGATGCGTGTAAGGTTCTACTTCACTTTTAATAGTTATATATTTCTTAAATGATTATATCATGACTTAAACAGTTCCACCTTTGATGAACACTATAATTGTGTTCAATGACCACTGAAATAATAATTTTGTGTGTGTGTGTGTGTATATATATATATATCTTTGTGTATTTACACAATTTTGAATACATTTTAATCAGTGGAATATCTGAACATAAAATCATTCTCCATTTAGACAAAGTAAAAATGAAGTTTTTTATAACTATCTTTATTTATCTTTTGGGAGTATATACAGAAAGAGCAAAATATTTTCTTGTGTCTCCTTATCTCCTATTGTTGCTGTTTAGTAGCTTAGTTGTGTGCAACTCTTGAGACCCCATACTCCTCTGTCTCTACACACACACTTTAGCCAAAATGCCCTCTAAAAGTGCTCAAAGCATTTATACTGTCAACAAGAGCACAGAAGGGAGACTCTCTTCCTTATTGGTTTTCGGTCCTGAGTACGATCACCTTCTCATCTCTGTTGGTGTGGTGGAGGAATACATCATCTTCATTTCCTTATTTTTACTGTGGCTCGAGAGTAATCACTTTGTGTATTTACTAACCACTTGTTTCTTTTTTCTTCTTCCATGAACTACTCACATTTTTTAGCCCATTTTTTATTGAAACTATCTTTTTTTACTGATTCACAGAAAATCCTTGTAAATTAAAGAAACAAGTTCAATTCTCACCATATTAGTCTCAAGTAAATTTTTGTATTTGGGTAAGGTTTGCCAATGTCATTTTGATTTTTATCAAAAGATCAGCTTTTGGTTTTTGTTCACTGTATTCCCTTCATATTTTCAGCTTGAATGATTTGTACTTTAGTTTTTGTTATTTTCTTTCTCAGCTTGCTTTAGGCTTACATTGTTCTTCTAGGTCCTAAAGTGAATCTCTGGCCAGTGATCTTAGATCTTTCTCATTTTCATACATTTCATTCAAATGTATAAATTTCCCTCTAAACACTTTTTTCTGAATCTCTCAAGTTTTGATGTTATCTTTTTATTCTCTTCCTTAGTTTTTCTACTTCATCTGGACAGAAGATTTGGGCCAAACAGTTCAGTTATCCATCCTTGGATAATTCATCCCTTCTCAATTTAGTAGGAGAATGACCAGATTTATTTTCAAACTGAAGTTTAAAACAACCACACAAAAAATGTCCTCATGATTAGATAGAGTTCATATAGAAATGTTACCATGTCTACCTCACCCTCCACTATACCTCACTTCAGTTCAGTTGCTCAGTTGTGTCCAACTCTTTGCAACCCCATGGACTGCAGCATGCCAGGCTTCCCTGTCCATCACCAACTCCTGGAGCTTACTCAAAATCATGTCCATCAAGTCGGTGATGTCATCCAACCATCTCATCCTGTCATCCCCTTCTCCTCCCACCTTCAATCTTTCCCAGCATCAGGGTCCTTTCAAATGAATGAGTCAGTTCTTTGCATCATGTGGCCAGAATATTGGAGTTTCAACTTTAGCATCAGTCCTTCCAATGAATATTCAGAACTGATTTCCTTAAGTGAGTGACATACAACAAATGTTGTTGATTGAGAAACAAAAAATAAATATTACTAATAAATGATTGCTGCTGCTGCTGCTGCTAAGTCACGTCAGTCGTGTCCGACTCTGTGCTACCCCATAGACGGCAGCCCACCAGGCTCCGCCGTCCCTGGGATTCTCCAGGCAAGAACACTGGAGTGGGTTGCCATTGCCTTCTCCAATGCATGAAAGTGAAAAGTGAAAGTGAAGTCCCTCAATCATGTCTGACTCTTCGTGACCCCATGGACTACAGCCTACCAGGCTCCTCTGTCCCTGGGATTTTCCAGGCAAGAGTACTAGAGTGGGTTGCCATTGCTTTCTAATTTCTAAACTGCTCTTTCTAGAAAATCAGTTACAATGTTGGCTAATCTCTAAAAATCTTTATACATTCAATGAAATATTACTTTAGAATAAGTTTTTCCAAGTTAATTATTTTATAGAACTTCATAAATCACCTTAAGAAAGTGGGGATTAGTGGATTTGTGTTCAAATATTCTGTCTCCACCTTATACACTTCTAAATTAGCTTCATACCACTTATCCAACTTAGAGTTTATTCAAAAAGTGAAATATATTTTTAGAAAAAAAGTCAGAAATATTCAGTCAGCATAGTGCACATTTGCAGAAAATCCCCTGAAATACACTAGATTAATCAAGGGAACTACATTAAAAAGGGTCACGCTCCCTGGGGGAGTGGAGTGCATCCATCTAGCACTTCTGAGAAGTGGTGTGTTACTATAACAATAAAAGATGTACCAAATTGAAGTACTGTACCTACAGTTAACAGACTGTTTCACTCCTAGACATCTGTGTATATTATGTTGAATTTAATTAGAGCTCTTTTTGTAAATTCTTCAGAGAATCTTTATAAGAAAGGTGTGTGGTTAGAGACAAGGCAGGTGTTTGGAGAAATGAGGATTAACCTTCTAAAGGTCTATGTTTTGAATGTGTTATAGACATGGTGTTAAGTGTGAAGGAGCGGTCACTGGATTTTAAAGGCCTTATGCTTGATGTGTACTCAGCTTCTAGAAGAATAATGTCAGGATGAAGATTTCATACAAGACCCAAATTGATAATTTAGAAATATTTTAAACTTTGATTATATAATTACCCTATTAAGAGATAATTTTATGAATTTCACACACACACACATAAAACTTAGCCATAAGTAGCATAAGTTTTATCATCATGCTGCATTAGCTAGCTCATTCCGAAGTTGCAGATTAGGCCAAAACCTGTAAGGTTCTCTCAGGAAACCCCCAAAAGTTTTATCTGCACTGATTCCTGTCTTAAAGGCGACATATATGGTAAAAACTTTCCCAAAATGCTTCCACACCTGATTCTAAGCTCCTACCTTATCCCACAGGCAGCTAACTGACTGAAATATAGGAGAACAAAACAATTTCAAAAAGTTGAATAATACTATTTAAAAATATATAAGTTAAATAAAACTCATATTAAGATGCTCAGGAATTAATGGGACTCAAGACTTGTCTTTAATTTGTTAACAAGTTTGGACAGAATTTTCCCAATTGTGTCCCAATAAGTGGCAAAAAAAAAAAAAAAAAACTAATACAAGCCAAGACAAAAATTGTTCAGCAAGAAAATTAGGAAGAAGTATGATATTTTGATAATTTTTAGAACACCTTCTGGCAAAAAATAATACTTGTTCTAGAGAATGCAGTTTGGCTCACATGTTATTTTTCATGTCAAATAAGAAACATCTTAATGAGACACCAAAATAAGATTTAATGGAATTGTCAGAGCAAGTAAATGAATTCAAGTGAGGAAAAGCACAATCACACAATCAAAACCTAATAAGAACATTTGATCATCTATAGAATTCAGGCTTTAGAAAAAAACATAAATTGCTATAGAAGCAGAAGAATAAAGGTGAAAAGTCAGAACAGTTGGTGTGATGGTTACTTTTATGCGTCAACTTAGGCTATAATACCCAGTTGTGTGTATAAAACAGTAATCTGTGTGCTGCTGTGAAAGTGTTCTATAGATGTGGTTAATTAACAACTATAATTATTTAACTTTAAGTAAAGGAGAGTGTCCTCCTTCTTGATGTGGTAAGCCTCATCCACTCACTTGATGTCTTAAGAGAAAACGGAGGTGTCTCTGAAGAAAAATTCTGCCTCAACATTTTAGCATCAAGAAACATACAAACAATAAATGCTGGAAAGGGTGTAGAGAACAGGGAATCCTCCTACACCTTTGATGGAAATGTAAATTTGTCCAACCATTGTAGAGAAGAGTATTTTTTTTTTTTTCCCATGGACGTAGGAGCCTGGTAGGCTGCAGTCCATGGGGTCGCTAAGAGTCAGACACGACTGAGCGACTTCCCTTTCACTTTTTTTTTTTTTAAACTTTACATAATTGTATTAGTTTTGCCAAATATCAAAATGAATCTGCCACAGGTATACATGTGTTCCCCGTCCTGAACCCTCCTCCCTCCTCCCTCCCCATTCCATCCCTCTGGGTCGTCCCAGTGCACCAGCCCCAAGCATCCAGTATCGTGCATCGAACCTGGACTGGCAACTCGTTTCATACATGATATTTTACATGTTTCAATGCCATTCTCCGAAATCTTCCCACCCTCTCCCTCTCCCACAGAGTCCATAAGACTGTTCTATACATCAGTGTCTCTTTTGCTGTCTCGTACACAAGGTTATTGTTACCATCTTTCTAAATTCCATATATATGCGTTAGTATACTGTATTGGTGTTTTTCTTTCTGGCTTACTTCACTCTGTATAATAGGCTCCAGTTTCATCCACCTCATTAGAACTGATTCAAATGAATTCTTTTTAATGGCCAAGTAATACTCCATTGTGTATATGTACCACGGCTTTCTTATCCATTCGTCTGCTGATGGACATCTAGGTTGCTTCCATGTCCTGGCTATTATAAACAGTGCTGCGATGAACATTGGGGTACATGTGTCTCTTTCCCTTCTGGTTTCCTCAGTGTGTATGCCCAGCAGTGGGATTGCTAGGCCATAAGGCAGGTCTATTTCCAGTTTTTTAAGGAATCTCCACACTGTTCTCCATAGTGGCTGTACTAGTTTGCATTCCCACCAACAGTGCAAGAGGGTTCCCTTTTCTCCACACCCTCTCCAGCATTTATTACTTGTAGACTTTTGGATCGCAGCCATTCTGACTGGTGTGAAATGGTACCTCAGAGTGGTTTTGATTTGCATTTCTCTGATAATGAGTGCTGTTGAGCATCTTTTCATGTGTTTGTTAGCCATCTGCATGTCTTCTTTGGAGAAATGTCTATTTAGTTCTTTGGCCCATTTTTTGACTGGGTCATTGATTTTTCTGGAGTTGAGCTGTAGGACTTGCTTGTACATTTTCGAGATTAGTTGTTTGTCAGTTGCTTCATTTGCTATTATCTTCTCCCATTCTGAAGGCTGCCTTTTCACCTTGCTAATAGTTTTCTTTGATGTGCAGAAGCTTTTAAGGTTAATTAGGTCCCATTTGTTTATTTTTGCTTTTATTTCCAATATTCTGGGAGGTGGGTCATAGAGGATCCTGCTGTGATGTATGTCGGAGAGTGTTTTGCCTATGTTCTCCTCTAGGAGTTTTATAGTTTCTGGCCTTACGTTTAGATCTTTAATCCATTTTGAGTTTATTTTTGTGTGTGGTGTTAGAAAGTGTTCTAGTTTCATTCTTCTACAAGTGGTTGACCAGAGTTCCCAGCACCACTTGTTAAAGAGATTGTCTTTAATCCATTGTATATTCTTGCCTCCTTTGTCAAAGATAAGGTGTCCATATGTGCGTGGATTTATCTCTGGGCTTTCTATTTTGTTCCATTGATCTATATTTCTGTCTTTGTGCCAGTACCATACTGTCTTGATAACTGTGGCTTTGTAGTAGAGCCTGAAGTCAGGTAGGTTGATTCCTCCAGTTCCATTCTTCTTTCTCAATATCGCTTTGGCTATTTGAGGTTTTTTGTTTTTCCATACAAATTGTGAAATTATTTGTTCTAGCTCTGTGAAGAATGCTGTTGGTAGCTTGATGGGGATTGCATTGAATCTATAGATTGCTTTGGGTACTATACTCATTTTCACTATATTGATTCTTCCAATCCATGAACATGGTATATTTCTCCATCTGTTAGTGTCCTCTTTGATTTCTTTCACCAGTGTTTTATAGTTTTCTATATATAGGTCTTTAGTTTCTTTAGGTAGATATATTCCTAAGTATTTTATTCTTTCCGTTGCAATGGTGAATGGAATTTTTTCCTTAATTTCTCTTTCTGTTTTCTCATTTTTAGTGTATAGGAATGCAAGGGATTTCTGTGTGTTGATTTTATATCCTGCAACTTTGCTATAGTCATTGATTAGTTCTAGTAATTTTCTGGTGGAGTCTTTAGGGTTTTCTATAGAGGATCATGTCATCTGCAAATAGTGAGAGCTTTACTTCTTCTTTTCCAATTTGGATTCCTTTTATTTCTTTTTCTGCTCTGATTGCTGGGGCCCAAACTTCCAAAACTATGTTGAATAATAATGGTGAAAGTGGGCACCCTTGTCTTGTTGCTGACTTTAGAGGAAATGCTTTCAATTTTTCACCATTGAGGATAGTGTTTGCTGTGGGTTTGTCATATATAGCTTTGATTATGTTGAGGTATGTTCCTTCTATTCCTGCTTTCTGGAGAGTTTTGATCATAAATGGATGTTGAATTTTGTCAAAGGCTTTCTCTGCATCTATTGAGATAATCATATGGTTTTTATTTTTCAGTTTGTTAATGTGGTGTATTACATTGATTGATTTGCGGATATTGAAGAATCCTTTCATCCCTGGGATAAAGCCCACTTGGTCATGGTGTATGATCTTTTTAATGTGTTGTTGGATTCTGATTGCTAGAATTTTGTTAAGGATTTTTGCATCTATGTTCATCAGTGATATTGGCCTGTAGCTTTCTTTTTTTGTGGGATCTTTGTCAGGTTTTGGTATTAGGGTGATGGTGGCCTCATAGAATGAGTTTGGAAGTTTACCATCCTCTGCAATTTTCTGGAAGAGCTTGAGCAGGATAGGTGTTAGCTCTTCTCTAAATTTTTGGTAGAATTCAGCTGTGAAGCCGTCTGGACCAGGGCTTTTGTTTGCTGGAAGATTTTTGATTACAGTTTCAATTTCCATGCTTGTGATGGGTCTGTTAAGATTTTCTATTTCTTCCTGATCGAGTTTTGGAAAGTTGTACTTTTCTAAGAATTTGTCCATTTCTTCCACATTGTCCATTTTATTGGCATATAATTGTTGATAGTACTCTCTTATGATCCTTTGTATTTCTGTGTTGTCTGTTGTGATCTCTCCATTTTCATTTCTAATTTTATTGATTTGATTTTTCTCCCTTTGTTTCTTGATGAGTCTGGCTAATGGTTTGTCAATTTTATTTATCCTTTCAAAAACCAGCTTTTGGTTTTGTTGATTTTTGCTATGATCTCTTTTGTTTCTTTTGCATTTATTTCTGCTCTAAGTTTTAAGATTTCTTTCCTTCTACTAACCCTGGGGTTCTTCATTTCTTCCTTTTCTAGTTGCTTTAGGTGTAGAGTTAGGTTATTTATTTGACTTTTTTCTTGTTTCTTGAGGTGTGCCTGTATTGCTATGAACTTTCCCCTTAGGACTGCTTTTACCGTGTCCCACAGGTTTTGGGTTGTTGTGTTTTCATTTTCATTCGTTTCTATGCAAATTTTGATTTCTTTTTTGATTTCTTCTGTGATTTGTTGGTTATTCAGCAGCGTGTTGTTCAGCCTCCATATGTTGGAATTTTTAATAGTTTTTCTCTTATAATTGAGATCTAATCTTACTGCATTGTGGTCAGAAAAGATGCTTGGAATGATTTCTATTTTTTTGAATTTACCAAGGCTAGCTTTATGGCCCAGGATGTGATCTATCCTGGAGAAGGTTCCATGTGCGCTTGAGAAAAAGGTGAAATTCATTGTGTTGGGATGAAATGTCCTATAGATATCAATTAGGTCTAACTGGTCTATTGTATCGTTTAAAGTTTGTGTTTCCTTGTTAATTTTCTGTTTAGTTGATCTATCCATAGGTGTGAGTGGGGTATTAAAGTCTCCCACTATTATTGTGTTATTGTTAATTTCTCCTTTCATACTTGTTAGCATTTGTCTTACATACTGCGGTGCTCCCGTGTTGGGTGCATATATATTTATAATTGTTATATCTTCTTCTTGGATTGATCCTTTGATCATTATGTAGTGACCTTCTTTGTCTCTTTTCACAGTCTTTGTTTTAAAGTCTATTTTATCTGATATGAGTATTGCTACTCCTGCTTTCTTTTGGTCCCTATTTGCATGGAAAATCTTTTTCCAGCCCTTCACTTTCAGTCTGTATGTGTCCCCTGTTTTGAGGTGGGTCTCTTGTAGACAACATATGTAGGGGTCTTGTTTTTGTATCCATTCAGCCAGTCTTTGTCTTTTGGTTGGGGCATTCAACCCATTTACGTTTAAGGTAATTACTGATAAGCATGATCCCATTGCCATTTACTTTATTGTTTTGGTTTCGAATTTATACACTGTTTTTGTGTTTCCTGTCTAGAGAATATCCTTTAGTATTTGTTGGAGAGCTGGTTTGGTGGTGCAGAATTCTCTCAGCTTTTGCTTGTCTGAAAAGCTTTTGATTTCTCCTTCATACTTGAATGAGATCCTTGCTGGGTACAATAATCTGGGCTGTAGGTTATTTTCTTTCATCATTTTAAGTATGTCTTGCCATTCCCTCCTGGCTTGAAGAGTTTCTATCGAAAGATCAGCTGTTATCCTTATGGGTATTCCCTTGTGTGTTATTTGTTGTTTTTCCCTTGCTGCTTTTAATATTTGTTCTTTGTGTTTGATCATTGTTAATTTGATTAATATGTGTCTTGGGGTGTTTCACCTTGGGTTTATCCTGTTAGGGACTCTCTGGGTTTCTTGGACTTGGGTGATTATTTCCTTCCCCATTTTAGGGAAGTTTTCAACTATTATCTCCTCAAGTATTTTCTCATGGTCTTTCTTTTTGTCTTCTTCTTCTGGGACCCAGAAGAGTATTTTGCTAAGTCGCTTCAGTTGTGTCCGACTCTGCATGACCCCATAGACGGCAGCCCACCGGGATACCCCGTCCCTGGGACTCTCCAGGCAAGAACACTGGAGTGGGTTGTCATTTCCTTCTCCAATGCATGAAAGTGAAAAGTGAAAGGGAAGTCGCTCAGTCATGTCCAACTCTTCGCGACCCCATGGACTGCAGCCTACCAGGCTCCTCCATCCATGGGATTTTCCAGCCAAGAGTACTGGAGTGGGGTGCCATTGCCTTCTCCAAGAGAAGAGTATAGAGATTCCTTTAAAAATTCAAAGGTAGAAGTACATATTGTCCAGAAATTCCACTCCTGGGCATTTATCCAGAGAAAAACCACAATTTGAAAAGATAGATGTACACCAATGTTCACTACCAAACTATTTACAATGGTCAAGACATGGAAGCAACCGAAATATCCATCAACAGATTAATGGATAAAGAAGAAGTGGTATGTATATATAACTGAATATTACTCAGCCAGAAAAAAAAAGAGAAATATTGTCATTTGTAGCAACATGGATGGATCTAGAGATTGTCATAATAAGAGAAGTCAGAGAGCTCCAAATATTCTATGCAATCACTTATATGTAGGATATAAAATATGCTACAAATGAACTTATCAATGAAACAGAAAAAAAGATCACAGAACAAGTGATCACAGAAGTAGAACAGAACAAGTCTGTTCTCTATGGGGAACAGAGAAAGGATAAATTAGGAGGTTGGGATTAACATATACATACTATATATAAAAAGGATAATAAAAAAGGACATACTGTATAGCATAGGGGATGCTACTCAATATTCTATAATAACCTGTATGGGAAAATAATCTGAACAATAATGGATGTATGAATATGTATAACTGAATCACTTTGAAGTACACCTGTAACTAACACAACATTATAAATCAACTATTCCTAACATAAAATAAAAATTAAAAAGATTACAGTATCCTTCCTACCAGAGATTTTTTAACATGCCAGTCTGCCCAATGGATTTGTGACCTGACAGTCCCCTCACTCTTGGAAGCCAGTTCCTAGAAAATACTCTCTCTTCTTGACAAACTGGCAGATAGACAGAGAGATACATACATATATAGACAGACATCCTCCTGGATCTGTCTTCCTGGATAACCCTGACTGATATAGTAGATATAAGAGATAGATACTAAACAAAGATCCAGAGCATTTATTGGCAAATCTGAAAAATATATAACCAGAGATGCAATAATTTTTCCTAAACTGAAGGCATATATGTATTTTTGGATTAATATATCATACTTTGTTTCAGGAAAACTTAATGCAAGATAATCAATTTATTCATATCATCAGGCAGCTAGTTATTCATTAATAGGTTTCAAGAGAGCTTTAAGTGTCCTGGCAGACTAATTTGATCTTCTACAAAGAAGAGTAAATAAGAATAATCACATCCCTTTTAACAGGATGAGATGCCAGAGAAAATGAGCCAATATCTATAAAGTTTTGATGGAGAAAATGATGTAAAACAAGGATTCTTAAATCATTCAAGTTGTGTTTTCCACTAAAGAATATAGAAATATATTATCATTAAGGAAAAAAGGAAGCATGTTACTCATATTCTTTCCTAAACTATGAAATCAGAGAAAAATCCATTCTTTAATATCTGAGCCGTTTGCTATCTTCCTTTGTGGAAAACATCTAAAAACTTGTTTCTGCTAGAAACTAGCTTTGAGAAGCCCTATATTATGGATGAAAATCAGATAATATGGAGATAAAGACTGATAGATTTTATCATTTAAGATGAATATTAATTCAAAAACAATTTAAAAATTTCAATAAAGCATAAAATAACTGGTAAAAATTTCAAGTGGAAAAAGTTGCAAACATTTTAATTAGAAAAGAGACAAAACACATAGATAATTCACAAGATGAAACACAAATGAAGTACAAATAAAATAACCTCTTTAATTTTGTTGATGTATGGGAAAACCAATACAATATTGTAAAGTATAAAAAATAATAATAATAATAAATGCAAAAAAAATAAAATAAAAGTCAAAAAATTCCAAGGAAAGGGTCATGTAAGTTTTTTGGCAATAAAATTAAAAATTATATAATTTTTGCCAACTACAGTGTCATCTAGGCTGTGAGGTAACAGGAGCTGTCTTTATTTCATTAATAAAGTATAAGCAGAAACAGCTAGTTTTGAATCAACATATATTTGTTCTCTAAGTTTAAAATGTAAACACTTTCTGCCTTAGCATTTCCAATATTAGAAATGTATGCCATGGTAGATAACTGTATACATTTGCAAAGAATCATGTCCATTCTATGGTGCTAAATAAAATAGTGAAACTTATAAATATCAGCTTTTAATCAATTAAATTATAATAAATTCATAGATTAGAACATAATGCAGACATTCTAATTATGATGGATACCTCTATATGTTTATGGACATAACCACAAATAAAAGTTGCAAAGTAAAAAGATTTACAAAACAGCATCTTAAAAAATGCCTATGAAGTATAGAGATAACTAGAATAATGGTCGCCTAGCTTCTTTTGTATAGTTTTTATATTACTTGTATTTTCATGAATGCACATGCATACTTTTTATGATCAAAATTTATTTAAAGAAACCTTGAAAATTATTGTTGGAGAAGGGAGTATTTTTGATGATTTAGATGAGAGAATTACACAGAAATTGCATTTAATAATATTTATTTTTTCTTTTCCTTTCTTTTCTTTCTATCTTCATCCAGTTCTCTCTCTCACCATCCTCTGCCTCTGTTAACTAATATGGGATCTCTTTTTCTATGAGTTTCTCTTTGGACATATTGTTGACCTACAACATTATGTTAGATTTGATATTTCCATACATTAAAATAAGTGCCACAATGTCTAGTTAACATCTGTCACCATAAAAAGATATTACTTTATTATTGACTATATGTGTTTTTTAATTCTACTTTTGAATAAGGGGTTCCTAGGTGGTGCAATGGTGAAGAATCTGCCTGCCAACTCAGGAGACACTAGAGACTGGGGTTCCATCACTGGGTTGGAAAGATTGCCTGGAGTAGGAAATGGCAGCCCACTCTGGTATTCTTGCCTGGAAAATTTCATGGACAGAGGAGCCTGGTAGACTACAGTCCATGGGATCCCAAAGGGTCAGAAATAACTGAGTGACTCAGCACACACTTGATATAAGAACCTATAAAATAGTAAAGCATTAAGAAGGAGCTGCAAGAAACTATAACCTAACATCACATTTCAGATGGTTAGTCTTACTGTGATTACAATGATGTTAATAAAGAATTCTAAATTTTAATGAAAAAATCTCCCCAAATGCTTCCCCCAGAATCTGAAATGATGAAGGGCAAAAGATATAGAATCAGCAGAAAGCATTTGATTACTGACAAAACAAAGGCTAGTGTTTTAAGTTAATGAGATAATATTCTAGAAAGAAAAAAATTATAGCCAGAGACGACATCATTTTGGCTATGTGTTTAGTAATCAATTTTACAGGAAGCCAATTGCTACATCTTATTTATAGTCCCATCTTTTTGATAGAAGATGCAAGTTACATGAAGGTTCTATTGTGACAGTAAGGTATAGTATATCTGCTGAGATTGGTATTCTTATCATTCATTATCAATCAATTTATAGTCATCAAAGCACAATGTGAAAAGAGAGTCAGCCTGAAAAAAAAAAATTTAAATGGAAACAATTTTATCACATGCTTATCAGAAGCATAAAATGATAATTCCAAGTCACACAAGCTAGAAAATGTCCAGTATATTCAAGAGAAGGAAACTAAATAGACATGAATTTTCAAGTTCATGAAGTCCATTTACTGTGAAGCAGGGATGATTCACCTGATTCATCACATTATACTTGAAATATCACTCAAAATTATGCTTTTGTTACTCACTAACATCTCACCAAAATGCATTGAGTAATTGTTGGGGGCCGGCGTGAGGCACTCCACCCATGGCAAAGGTCATGAGGAAGGAGGCTCGACATACGCAAAGGCGGGATCGAGCCTCAGGAGTCCCCCGGAAATCCTCAAGCATCTACCCCCATAACCAGAGCCTGCCTACTTTACTACTTTGCACTCTCCCCTACACCTCTGACTTTATGGGGGGCTGTCCCCCACCACCTCTTTCGGAGAAGGAGTTAACTTAGAGCTCCAGTTAATAATAATTCCTGGGCGTGATAGGAGTGTTTCAACCTACAAACTCCTCTGAAGGTTCTCTAGCCTGCCTGACAGGCTTGTCCGGCCACATGTGATTGCTCACAGCCTCCCAACTGTGAAAGGCACGAGATGCTTTAAACCTTCTAAAAATAGGCTCCTTAGAAAAGTTAGAAAACCATTAGTGTAAGTATAGTGGGCTGATTAGAAATTGTATTGGTGAAGGGTTTTTCATTTGTTGAGCTAATGTTTGTTGCTAAGTCTCCATATCCCCTGCCCTTACACACATTAATGAATATATAGAAGAAATAAGTATTAACCTTTGATATTAATCACGTTAGACCTTAGGCTAAGTAAATTCTTTCCTTAACTAAAACCCACTACACCCTCGCCCTATAGGAATGTAACTTTATTTGTGTGGCATCTGTTTTAAGAATAATCACCCCTGGAGAAATAAGTGTCCTGGTTGACTGACCGCTGTCACAAGGAGAGGGTCATAAATTGTCAGCAGGCCTCCTGGCCAGAAGATGATGTAACACCGCTAAGACCTCTGTATACATTTGTATGAAGCACCTGACTTTGATAAAAGTCAGGACTGCTGACCCCGCGTGGCTTTTGCATAACATCTCAGTGTATAAAAACCGACTCTGAAAAATAAAGAATTGGGATCAGTTCCTCAAAAGACTGGTCTCCGCATGTCTCTCTCTCTCTCACTCTGGCTGAGTCTCCATCTGGAGTGCGGAACCCGCCATGCTTACTAATTATGCCTGGGCTTCTAAGATCCGACCGGGGTGGCCTCAGTGTCTCCTCTCCTTTGGGAGAACGGAAGGGCGCCTGCGGCCTCCATAAGTGGTGCAAACTTCTTGTCTTGAGGTTTTATTGGTCTCCCGCGTAAACCAAGCTACTCAGCCTCTTTTCTCCACTGAATTTTCCTACTGAGCTATCCTCATTCTATTACTCTTTATATCTTTGATGAATAAATAATTAAATAGGTCACTGACACCGTCCCCGCTTCGAATACCCTGGATCAGCCGGGGCTGGACCCCAGCAAGTAATAACAATAATTTATACAACATTTACCTGGCCTAGTGTTTGAAAAGGCTCAATCTCTACACTCACATTTTCAGTAATTTCCTACTTGACTTAATACCTCTCAGAGGACAACCATTTTTACTGTTTTGTAAGTTGATGGGGAGGGGGTGTCTGACTATTAACCACATGAACCACCAACACCAACTTGTCAGGATCAAGACCTGTGGCCCACCCATATTGGCCCCATAAAGACCGCACAGCATATTAGCTCAGTCACATCTTGATATTCCATCTGGGCCAGGCATTATTTAAGTGTGTCTATCAGAAGACCTGGCCTTAAAATGTCAGTAAGTTAAATAATCCAAAGTCAAAGGTGGTATACTTTCCCTCCACTCTCTAATTTATAGGTTCCTTGAGGACAAAAATAAAGGTGAAAGCGAGTGGTTGGGCTGAGCTGGTTTAGGGAGTGTGAAGGTGGCCTCTTTCAGAGCAGGGGGTCAGACAGTAGTCTGGAATCTAGGCTTTAACCGTAAAGCCGCCATTTCACTGAGCCTCGGGGGTCACTTTATAGGTGTTCTATAAACATTTTATAGCTAGACTCTGGCTGTTCCTTTTTTATAACTGCCCATCGCATCCCTTCTGGAGATGCTGACCCAGCAGGGGGGGAAGTAATAGCCAGTTTCGAAGATCAGAATGGATTGCTTTCTTCACCCACTCACCTTTCACCTACTGTTTAATGACCACCCAGCCATTCCCTGCACAACCAAGAGAAATCAGCAGGAGCAGCTCTGAAAGGACAAACAAAGAGGAGTTTAGGCCTGAAGTTCTCACTGCTGCCATTGCATGAATAAATGGCCCATTCTATTGTGCTTTCTTGAGCACTGGCAGGATTGTATTTTATTCATTAAAAAAATCAACTGAATCTGATATAGGAAGAACCACGGGAAGGTACAGAAGAATTGGTAAGGCTTCCTCCCTTGTCATTCTGAGAGATAAGCAAAATTATTTTTTTCTAAAAATGAAGTATAGTTGATTAATGCATAGCACTCACATAACAGTTAAGGGGAAACTCAATGCTCATACAAAATTTTGAGATTGTGCATAAGTCTTTGCTATGGAGGGAAAAATAATATTTAAACTTATAAGCTTGTCTTAAAATATCACAGAATATTTACTTTCTTTCAAGTATAGTTCTGCTGTCATTGTAGATAAAATGCTGTAGATAAAAATGAAGAATAAAAAGTGATATTTTGGTTACTGTGGTGGTAAGTCTTAATTTTCAATTTTAGATTAGAGTATGGTTGACTTACAATATTGTGTTAGTGTCAATTGTATAGCAAAGTGCTTCAGTTACACATATACATCTATCCCTTTACAGATTCTTTTCCATATAAACCACATTGATATAACTTTTAATATAGTATATTATTATAATCATGCTATTTTATTAGTTATTGCTATTAATCTACTGTGTCTCCTTCATAAATTAAACTTTATCATATGTATGTATAGGAAGAAACAAGGTATATAGGCGTTGGTACTATTCATGTTTTCAGGCACCTACTGGGGTGTTAGAATATATCCACTATGGATAAGGGGGGACTAATGTATGGTGATTTTCTTCTTTTTGTCACAGTATAAATTTTCTTGCATTCCTCTGTTTTGGAATGCTGAGGCCAGATCAGGAAAGGACTGCCGCTGAAAACACAGTTTGTTACTCAGAGTACCCAAGAGGAGGCGCACCCCAAGCCATGCAAGGCCATTGAAATGTGCTTATAGAAGGTAGGGCCAGATGAAATACTAAGAAGATTTAAAAAACAAATAAAATTGTAATTTGGATGTATGAATTACATTATCCCCTCTTCTTTGCTTCCCTGGAGAAGTGCCAGGATCGTCAAGAGGTAGAGGAACCAAGGGAAGATGTATTGAAGTTTTGGAGGGAAGGAACAGGTGGGGCAAAGTAGGTAGCTGAGTAGTTTGAATAGCCTTAGCAGCTCCCAGGGCATGGGAGCTGGCCTTAGGTGCCTGGTACCTGATCCTGGGATGATTAGGGCAGGAGAATATTGGCCCAGAGTGTAAAAAGACATGGGGCAGGGGAGGCTCTGAATTGGTTAGTTTGCCTACAAATGTTTGTTCACATCCAGCCCTTCACTATATCTGTATATCTGCCAGCCCTGGGTCTATAAAGCCTGAATATCAACACATAAGAATAAAAAGACATGCTTAATATACCCTCCTTGTTTTCTATACTTAAATATCTGCCCTCAAAGGCTTTTACTTTAATGTTTAAATGGCTGACATATTAAAATATTATCATCCCAAGAAGTGAGCTTATATAGACAGGCCTCATCAGAGATGTATGTTAAATGCAGGTCATATAGGAGGTTCTTCCAGAGGCTCCTCTCACCACCTGGGACTGAGATTATCCTGCTCTGTGTTTCCAAAAATAATAACTAGGGAAGTAGTGAACGGAGTGTAAAGCACACTATAAATACTGCCCTGCTGCTTTGTTTATTTCATGACTCTTTTTGTTGATATTTGAAACAGCTTTGTAAATGAAAATCTAAACTGAATGTAAACCAGGATACTCAAATAAATACACTGCAACTGATACTAGGCTTATCATTAATTAACCATCAAGCAAATGTTTTAAGTTGTCTCAGTGATATCAGTCAAACACAGAACTTAAGACAACAACAACAGCAAAAAAAAACCCTAAGTTTCTGACCCTTTTCTTCTCTTGAAATGTTTATCTTTCCCTTTTTGTTAGGAACACATTTAAAAAAGGAAAAAAAAATGTTCCCCCTAAACTCTTTGTAAGAGTTTATAGCAGCAGAAATACTACTGAAGTGGTTCTGCCCTCGATATCCATGTTTATTTCACTTCAATTTAGAGAATCAGGGCAGGAAAATATGGCACAGCATACCATAGCATAATTGAAAGAACAGAGCAGATTTGTTTATAGGGTGCAAGTCCAAATGAAACTTTAAGAAGATTTAAGGGTCAAATAAAAATAATCATTTCACTATATTAGTAATCTTTTCCCCCTCTCACAAATTAAAAAAAAAAGTATATTTAAAATATGTATGTCAAGAAGGAGGATGTACATATATATATATATACACACACACACATATATATAGTTATGACTAGTTTGCATTGTTGTACAGCAGAAACCAAGACAACAATGTAAAGCAATTATTCCCAGTAATTTTTTTAAATATATATGCACTATGGTTAAAAAAAAAACAACTGTGTTCTTGTATGTACAATTAATTTCTCAAATAAAAGAACTTTGCTTTTAATTGTCCACTCATAAAGTTTTAATTAGCCAATTTCTAAAACATGACGGCATACTGCTGAATATCAGCCATAGTTTTGATGTATAGGTCTGCAAAGAATTACTTGGTAGCAATCAGAATGAATTGCACAGCTTATGTCCAAGGCTTCCTCATGGGGCATAAACACAAGCAAGTGGTGGTAATTCGCCTTGACTGCACTAGCTGGGGGAATTTAGCACAAGTAGTCAAAATGCTAAAGGTGTGCTGTCTGCTAGGTTACATGTCATAAAATAGCTAAGTGCGTGTACTCTCTATTTCACACATCATATGGCACAGTGGTAAAGAATCCACCTGCCAATACAGGAGATGCAAGAGACTTTGGTTCAATCCCTGGGTTGGGAAGATCACCTGGAGAAGAAAATGGCAACCTACTCCTGGAAAATTATTGCCTGGAAAATCCCATGGACAGAGGAGCCTTGTGTGCTATAATCTATGGATCACAAAGAGTCAGACATGACTGAATAACTGACACATAATTAAACACACACACAACACAGACACATAATTAAATATAGAAATTACAGCTAAGTTATATCACTAAAGGGCTTGTCTGGTGGCTCAGATGCTAAAGAATATGCCAGCAATGCAAGAGACACAGGTTTTGATCCCTGGTGGGTCAGGAAGATCCTCTGGAGAAGGGAATGGTTACCCACTCCAGTATTCTTGCCTGGAGAATTGAGGCAAAAGTCGAACATAACTGAGCAACTAATACACTTTAAACTTTATATCACTAAGCATAAAGTGTTATTAGAATTACATTGGGCTGCCCAAAGAGTTTGTTCAAGTTTTCCAAGAAGATGGTATGAAAAACCTGATTGAACTTTTTGGCCAACCCAACCGACCCTGACAAACAGATAGTGGATTTCAGGATTTGCTTGAGCTAAGGTGGAATTCAGCACATTTTTGTATAGATTTCTGTTTTTTTTATTTTTTTTTTAAGTATAGCTTTCTATTTCTCCCATAGCATAGTATTATTCTTTATGTGATTTTTTTGTTTACAAATATTGTGGATATTCAGGGACAACAGAGGAATAAAATAGATTAAACAAAACTGTTTTTTTCACTTTGCAAATCAAATCCTTGCCCCATCTTAAATGTTTGTCAAAAATTCTTTTAGCCAAATTTTATGATTTTTGCACCAAATTAAACTTCCAAAGAGACACTCAAGGTGCTAGCAGCTTATAGTAACTGTGAGAAAAATATACTATCTCTAATAACATCAGCATTAGTGTCCCAAATTTAAAGTGTGAGCACCATAAACACTAATAACATGGTGCTTAGATTAAAAGTAGGATTTCAACTTTCAAAACATATTTCTTACTCATCGGCTGGAATTCTTCAGGCTTAGGTCATTGCTATCAGGATGTCCCTAAGAATGTAAAAGAAGGAACTACAATTCCTAGGTATGAAAGATTTTCGTATTAGGTTAAAAGAAGAGTGTTGGACTTCCCTAGTGGTCCAGTGGCTAAGAATCGGCCTGCTAGTGTGGGGAACACTGGTCCATCCCTAGGCTGGGAAGATTCCACATGCCACAGGGCAAATAAGCCTGTGCACCTCAACTACTGAGCCATGCACACTAGGCCAGTGCTCTGCAACAGAGAAGCCACTGCGATGAGAAGCCCGTGCACCTCAACCAGGGGGCAGCCACCATTCACAGCAACTAGAGAAAGCGCACACAGAAACAAAGACCCAGCACAGCCCAAAATACACAAATAAATACTTTAAAAGGGTGTAACACAGTATAAAATGTGACACATACATGACTGAAAAAGACTCCACATGAAGTTTCCATCTCCTGCTAACCAAGGCTTCCTCATGGCACAGGGGGAATAAGAGTACTATTAGGGCAAGAAAAAGTTCCTCCAAAGAATACGGCAAGAGTGTTGGTGGATTCTACTCTCCCATAACAGTTTACAACAACAATAAAAATACAAGACTACTTTCAAGTGTGTAGCATAAAAAAAGACAACCTATAGTAACTTATGGAGAAGGAAATGGCAACCCACTCCAGTGTTCTTGCCTGGAGAATCCCAGGGACGGAGGAGCCTGGTGGGCTGCCGTCTATGGGGTCACACAGAGTCGGACACGACTGAAGCAACTTAGCAGTAGCATAGTAACTTAAGTAGCATTTTAAGGTTGAATATAAGTTCATTATCTACTTTTAGTCTTTATGTTGGGGAGAAAAGATGAAACACCAAATTCCTATATTTAAAATGCTTACACTGTATACCAGACTTGTGCTAAGAAAATTACGAACATAATTTTACTTAATCCCAGAACAACCCAAACTGTAGGAACTATAGATCATTTCTTTTTACTAATGAAGAAATGGAATCTTAGAATAATGAGTAACTCCCCCACCTAAGTCCAAGCAAGTGATGCAGCCAGAATGTGAATGGCTCAAAACAGTCATCTAAGGGTGACATTTAAAAACACATTCAAATGTTGTTGATAATTTATACTTCATTAAGAAGAAATTTCAGAACATTTCTGAAAGGCCATTTTATATTATTAATTATAAAAAAGCTTTCCAGTATAATTTTATTTCCTCCAATAATGTGTAAATAATCACATTGCAACAAATGTCATCACACAGCTAAAACTATAAGGAGGCACTTTCAATCACTTTTTTAAAAGAGATGGTTCATTTATTTCAGCAACTCCTAAGTCAGTTCACATCAGGAAGGCTGTAGGAGTGAAGAGGAGGAGGGAAACAAAAGAAGCTGGAAAGATTTACCATGATGCAGGCTAATGCCTTATATGGGAAATTTCTCTCTTTACAGAAACAAATTTTGACCAGGGTTAGAAGAAAATAATTTTGAATCTTGAAAAAATTGCAAGGTTTATCTTAAACCTTTGGAAGCTACATCTGTCAGAACACTCAAACAAGCCATCATGTTATTACTATTTCTTTAGAAAAGCCAAATAAATAACTACACAGAGATTACATCAATTTACACAAAAGTTCCTATCCAAAGCTCAGTTCAGTTCAGTCACTCAGTCCTGTCCAACTCTTTGCAATCCCATGGACTGCAGCACGCCAGGCCTTCCTGTCCATCACCAATTCCAGGAGCCTATTCAAACATGTCTATCATGTCTGTGATGCCATCAAACCATCTCATCCTTTTTCATCAACTTCTCCTGGCTTCAACCTTTTCTAGCATCAGGGTCTTTTCAAATGAATAAGTTCTTCCCTTTAGGTGGCCAAAGTATTGGAATTTCAGCTTCAGCATCAGACCTCCCAACAAATATTCAGGACTGATTACATTTAGGATTGACTGGTTGGATCTCCTTGCAGTCCAAGGGACTCTCAAGAGCCTTCCCTAACACCACAGTTCAAAAGCATCAATTCTTCGTCGCTCAGCTTTCTTTATAGTTCAATGCTCACATCCATACATGAGAACTGGAAATACCATAGCTTTGACTAGACAGACCTTTGTTGGCAAAGTAATAGCTCTGCTTTTTAATATGCTATCTAGTTTGGTCATAGATTTTCTTCCACGGAGCAAGCGTTTTGTAATTTCATGGGTGCAGTCACCATCTACAGTGATTTGGGAGCCCCCTGCAAAAAAAATTCTCTCATTTTTTCCATTGATTCCCATCTTTCTGCCATAAAGTGATCTGACTGGATGCCATGATCTTAGTTTTCTGAATGTTGAGTTTTAAGCCACCTTTTTCACTATCCTCTTGCACTTTCATCAAGAGATACTTTAGTTCCTCTTCACCTTCTGCCATAAGGGTGTTGTCATCTGCATATCTGAGGTTCTTGATATTTCTCCAGCCAATCTTGATTCTAGCTTGTGCTTCATCCAGCCCAGCGTTTCTCATGATGTTCTCTGCATATAAGTTAAATAAGCAGGGTGACAATATACAGCCTTGACATACTCCTTTTCCTATTTGGAACCAGTCTGTTTTTCCATGACCAGTTCTGTTGCTTCTTGACCTGCATACAGATTTCTCAGAAGGCAGGTAAGGTGGTCAGGTATTCCCATTTCTTTAAGAATTATTCACAGTTTGTTTTGATTCACACAGTCAAAGATTTGGCAAAGTTGATAAAGCAGAAGTAGATATTTTTCTGAAACTTTCTTGCTTTTTCAATGATCCAACAGATGTTGTCAACTTGATCTCTGGTTCCATTGCCTTTTCTGAATCCAGCTTGAACATCTGGAAGTTCACGGTACACATATTGTTGAAGCCTGGCTTGGAGAATTTTGAGAATTACTTTGTAGTGGTGAGTTGAGTGCAATTGTGTGGTAGTTGGAGCATTCTTTGGCATTTCCCTTCTTTGGGATTTGGAATGAAAGCTTATCTTTTCCATTCCTGTAGCCACTGTTGAGGTTTCCACATTTGCTGGCATATTGAATACAGCACTTTCACAGCATCATCTTTTAGGATTTGAAATAGCTCAACTGGAATTCCATCACCTCCACTAGTTCTGTCCATTGTGATGTTTCCTAAGGCCCACTTGACTTCACATCTCAGGATGTCTGGCTCTAGGTGAGTGATCACACCATCGTGATTATCTGGGTCATGAAGATCATTATTGCATAGTTCTTCTATGTATTTTTGCCACCTCTTCTTAATATCTTCTGCTTCTGTTAGGTCCATAACATTTCTGTCCTTTATTGTGTCCATCTTTGCATGAAATGTTTCCTTGGTATCTCTAATTTTCTTGAAGAGATCTCTAGTCTTTTCCATTCTGTTGTTTGCCTCTATTTCTTTGCATTGATCACTGAGCAAGGCTTTCTTATCTCTCCTTGCTATTCTTTGGAACTCTGCATTCAAATGGGTATATCTTTCCTTTTCTCCTTTGCCTTTATCTTCTCTTCTTTTCTCAGCTATTTCTAAGATCTCCTCAGACAACCATTTTGCCTTTTTGGATTGTTTCTCTTGGGGATGTTCTTGATCACTGCCTCCTGTACAACATCATGAACCTCAGTCCATAGTTCTTCAGGCGCTCTTTCTATCCCATCTAATCCCTTAAATCAATTTGTTACTTCCACTGTACAATCGTAAGGGATGTGATTTAGGTCATACCTCAATGGTCTAGTCATTTTCCCTACTTTCTTCTATTTAAGTCTGAATTTGGCAATAAGGAGTTCATAATCTGAGCCACAGTCAGCTTCTGGTCTTGTTTTTGCTGACTGTATAGAGCTCCTCCATCTTTGGCTGCAAAGAATATAATCAATCTGATTTTGGTATTGACCGTCTGGTGATTTGCATGTGTAGAGTCTTCTCTTGAGTTGTCAGAAGTGGGTGCTTGTTATGACCAGTGAGTTTTCTTGCCAAAACTCTGTTAGCCTTTGACCTGCTTTGTTTTGTACTCCAAAGCCAAATTTGCCTGTTACTCCAATATCTATTGACTTCCTACTTTGCATTCCAGTCCCCTATAATGAAAAGGATATCTTTTTGGGGTGTTAGTTCTAGAAGGTCTTGCAGATCTTCATATAACCATTCAACTTCTTCAGCATTACTGTCAGGGCACAGACTTGGATGACTGTGATATTGAATGGTTTGCCTGGAAATGAACAGAGATCATTCTGTCATCTTTGAGACTGCATCCAAGTACTGCATTTTGGAATAATTTGTTGACTATGATGGCTACTCCATTTCTTCTAAGGGATTCTTGCCCACAGTAGTAGATATAATGGTCATCTGAGCTAAATTCACCCATTCCAGTCCATTTTAGTTCACAGATTCCTAAAATGTCAATGTTCACTCTTGCCATCTCCTGTTTGACCACTTACAAATTTTCCTTGATTCATGGACTTAACATTCCATGTTCCTATGCAATATTGTTCTTACAGCATCAGACTTACACCCATCACCTATCACATCCACAACTGCATGTTGTTTTCACTTTGGCTCCATCTCTTCATTCTTTCTGGACTTATTTCTCCACTGATCTCCAGTAGCATATTGGGCACCTATCAATGTGGGGAGTTCATCTTTTAGTGTCCTATCATTTTGCCTTTTCATACTGTTCATAGGGTTCTCAAAGCAAGAATACTGAAGGGGCTTGCTATTCCCTTCTCCAGTGGACCACGTTTTGTAAGAACTTCCACCATGGCCCATCTGTCTTATGTGGCCCCACATTACATGGCTCACAGTTTCATTGCGTTATTCAAGGCTGTGGTCCATGTGATGAATTTGGTTAGTTTTCTGTGATTGTGGTTTTCATTCTGTCCACCCTCTGATGGAGAAGGATAACAGGCTTATGGAAACTTCCCGATGGGAGAGACTGACTGGGGGGAAAACTGGATCTGGTTGGTGGGAGATTCACATCTTCTGATCACATGAAATCTAGGTTCTTCTCTCATCTCTTGAGAGAGTTCCAAAATTACCACTCACTCCTGAACAACCATAGACAGAAGAATGTTGGATCTCACCAAAATAAGATACCCCATGTCAAAGGCAAAGAAGAGGCTCCAGAAAGACTTAGGAGGAGTGAAATCGCGTTTAGAATCAAATGCCATACCAACCAGAGCCCCTTGGAGGGCTCAAACAAACCCTGTGCACACCAGGACCTAAAGACCCCACAGAGACTGATCCGGAACTGTGTTTGAGTATCTCTTGTGTAGTTATGGGTCAACAGGGGCAGGGGCTCTGGATGAAGCAGACCTGGGTATGGCATAAGTCCTCTTGGAGGAGGTTGCCATTAACCCCACCATAAATCCACCAGAACTTATACAGGACTGAGGAAACAGACCCTTGGAGGGCACAAACAAAACCTTGTGCACACCAGGACCCAGGAGAAAGGAGAAGTGACCCCAAAAGAGACTGACCCAGACTTGCCCATGAGTGTCCAGGAGTCTCCAGTGGAGGCGAGGGTCAGCAGTGGCTGCTGCAGGGTCGAAGGCACTGAATGCGGCAGTGCCCGCATGGGACCTTTTGAAGGAGGCCACCATTATCTTCATTACCTCCCCAGAGTTTGACTTCATGTCACACAACAGGGAGGGCACACAGCCCTGCCCATCAACAGAAAATTCAAAGTTCAATCCTGAGTAAAAACAGTGTGGAACTTCCGATAAGGCAGATGGTGTTCCTATTCTAGTGAATGATTTCACAGTGGAAGGGAAGAAATGAAGCAAGATGGAAAGAAGGTAAATTTTCAATGGTCCTGGTTTTCAGTTCTCTCAGTAATAACTGAGAGATCCTAAGTAGATTATTATTTAATCTGTCTGAACTTTATCATCCTTACCTATAAAAGAAGCATACACAATATTAAAAAAATTGTTATATATAACACCTGAGAGGGTAGGAGCTCCAAAACTAGTAACTATAATCACTAAGGCAACTAAAGTCTTAGACTTAGAACTATTGTTAGTGATTGTTTTGGGTCTCCTCTTTAGCAGTACTGTCTCAAAATTATTTCTCAAAGCATTATATTTACAACATAAAAACCTACAAATCCTTTAAATATTATATAATAATGTAAACTGAATGTATTAAAGTGGGAGTATACAAACATGTTAATATATATGCATTTCCAAAATTCCTTTAAATCATTGTATTTTTTTTTTACTGTATGTTATTGATTAAACCCTAAGTGCCATGTATGTTTCACAATAACCCACAATCATAAATTGAATATATGTACACACTGGCAGAAAATAGGACAAAGACACAGGCAACTGAAAGACTTAAATTGATCTAAAAGACTACCGGTCATCTTTGAGAATGAAACTGGGTTAAGCTTTCAAACTTTTGAATTCTATAATAAGAGTGCAGGCTTAGAAAATTCTCTCTTCCTTTCCATTAATTCAGAGAGGCATTTGTAACAGATATTCAAATGATGAAAGTGGTAAGCCCAATTTCTTGCTTATAACCATGAAGAGACTTCACAGTTAAATACTGGATAAAATCCCAAGGATTTAAAAAAAAAAAAAAGCAGAAAAGCTCCTTATGTCCATCCTGTTTATTCATCATATAAGAACACCCTTTGATATAAGTGCAAATCTATTCCAGAGCAGGGGGAGGGAAGAAAGAAAAGGCTGGATAATTAATTTCAGTAGAGGATAATTACTACATGAACAAATAAAAAAGAAAATGAAACTTTTAGTAGATGACTGGGGGTCAGGCTTGTAACCTAAAGTGTATATTCATTCTTTTGCTAAAATATGAGAAGGGATAGTGTTAGACTAGGTGTGAAGTGATAGTTGCTCAGTCATCTCCGACTCTTTGTGACCCCATGGACTACAGCGTACCAGGCTTCTCTGTCCATGGAATTGTCCAGGCAAGAATATTGGAATGGGTAGCTATTCCCTTCTCCAGGGGATATTACCAAACCAGGGACTGAACTCAGATCTCCCACATTTCAAGCAGGTTCTTTACCATCTGAGCCACTAGGGAAGCCCAGACTGGGCACTAGACAGAGCAATTAGGAAACCTGAAGCAGTTTTTCCATGTACCTTAATACTTAATATCTCTTTATTGTCCTTAGAAACCAGACATGAAAAGTAAAATGACTAGAGAGATTATACTTGGGAGAAGAAAATAGAAAGGTAAGAGTCCTGAGGAGTCAGTCTTTATTGTTCTTATTCATTCACATGTGCTTCTGACAGGGTCAGATGTTGCTGAGAAAGTAAGAAGAGGAATGGACCATGCAAACTTGCTGAGAACAGTATTTGGTGGAGTCACTGCCCAGAGGCTAATTAGCAGTGGGTTGAAAAGAGTGTTAGATGAAGAAATGGGCACACTAATTATGAACATCTCATTTGGAAGTTGTCTCTGAATAAAGAAACTAAAAAGAAATTGTATCAGTAACTAGGTTGTTTATTTTCTTTTAATTGGATAAATGCAAGAGTTTAATGGAGAAATTTGAGACTTAAAAAGTGAATACAGGGAATTATAGTTGAGACAGAGAAACTGAATACACTGGGAAGAAAAGGAGTAACATTGTAAATTTCTGAGAAATTAAGAAGAGAAGGAAATGTGCCTTCTACAGGCAAATAAACTGCTTTTCAAAGCAGAGAAAGAAACAATCTGTGTTTTCTTCACTTCAATGCACACAAACAGGAAACTTGTTAAATGTAGATCTACATTCAGTAGGTTCACGTTTCACACATTTCCAGGTGATGTCCAAGCTGCTAGTAAGCACAGCACATGTGGAGTAGCAAGGCTATGTTTCTATGTTTGGTGCTGAGAAGTATCTTCTAGCATTTGTTTGTACCTTCCTATAAATTAGCAATAGTCATCAAACAATCAGAGGGAGGAGAGCAAGAGTAGTAAGAACAAAGGTAGTTAGAGTGTTGACAGACTTTTTTCAGAGACTGAGTGAGCTGATTGGACTTGAGAAATATGGTAAAAATCATGAGTGTTTTATGAAGTGAGTGGTCACCAACGAATAACAGAACTTGTCTCTGATGATGTACCTCTCCGCATGTGTTCCATTGCAGGTACAGAGAAAACGCATCCTTAGGATCATTGAAGACTAGGGTTGTGTGTAGACATGTGATAAAAAAAAAACAACAGATAGGCAAGAGTGTAGATTACTACTGAGACTGCATTCTATGTAAATTAAGCTGGTTAAAGAGGGAAGTTAAGATGAGAGAATGCTAATAGATTGAGCGCAGTTAAAGTATATACAGGTATGAGCAAAATCAGAGAATCTCCTTTTGCATTTTTGGTTTTATATTTTACTTTTGACATATATTTATACATTACTATTTAAGATAAATAGATTAGAGTCTTCTTCAATCAGTAGGCATTAATTAAGAGATATAAAGCTGGGAAATTCCCATTTCTGTTGGGTTCATTAGAAAAGATATTCAGCCTACAGACCCATATTCCAATGTTATCCTGCTCCTGTGCAGAGTGTAAGAGGAAACACTCCCAATGGAGGTCTGTGACCTCCAGAACTCTAATCAGTGTTTTAACGTAATATTAGAAAAATGACAACAAGTAGAATATTGAGAAAAGGATGAAACTGGTAATAAAAAAGTGATTTCTGTCAGAATCAAGTAAGAGTGTGTATGGCTATTAATCAGCTAAGGATTCAATGTTCATAGTAAATTGAGTGCATCACCTAAAAAGAAGGTTTACTTAAACTCTGTTTAGCAGCTACAGCTGGGATTGTAGGTCCTGCTACAGATCACCATAGCAAATACCACAGATCTGCTCAAGACCACCAAGAAAGTCTTTTGCCTTCTCTTCTGAGAAGCACTGACCCATGCAGATCATGTGTGAGTCAGGCCAGATTGGCTAGCAAAACAAAACTGGACATCAGGAGAAAAAATAATACTGCTCAAAAAATCCTCAAAGTCTCCTTAGCAATGTTCTACTGCTAATATGTGAAGAACAAAGGTTCTCTTTGTGGAAAGCTAGCCAACTGGGATTTACCAATCTTTCATCTCTTCTCTGAAGAACCCTTTCTCAAAAACAGATGCACTCCATCCATCACAGAATACTACACATAATTTACCATAAAATAGTGTATTAATTCATAGGAATTCTAGATATCATGTAACATTTAGGCTGTCAAAAGGTAGAATGTTTATATTATTAAATTAATTTGGTTTAAAAAAAGAATCTCTTATCTTTAAATTCAGAATATTTACTTCACTGCATAGAAAAATATAATTATTCAGAGCACAACAAAAGATGGAAGCGGCTTCTGATCTTTGTCCTGAAGCTGTGTCCTAACAATCTGTGTCTCCCACTCAAATTTAAATAAAATATGTTTTCAAAGCCAACATGGATACCTATTCTTTCCCAGTAGAATGAGACCTTTCATTCATAAATACCTTCAACTCTTTTGTTTTCCAACATCCCACACAAGTTTCTTGATTTGTGATTAGACCATGTTTGTTTGCTAACTGGCATCCATCGAAGTTAAGACTCCTGAGCTCATGAAGAAACTGAGATATTGGAGTTCTATCAGAGACTGAGATACAGGAATTCTATCTTCCTTGGTGATTACATTTGAGTGGGATGGCTCCTTGGTTCTTTTTTAAAAAAATATTTGTATTTATTTGGCTGTGCCAGGTCTTAGTCGTGGCATGAGGGATCTTTGATCTTTCTTGCAACCTGCAGGATCTTTTTATTTGTGGCATATGAACTCCAAGTTGTGGCATGTTCCCTGACCAGGGATGGAACCCAGACACTCTAAGTTGGGAGCACGGCATCTTAACCACTGGACTACCAGGAAAATCGTGGCTCCAGGCAAGTAAGATATTTCTGGATTGTAAAACTGGCAAGATGCTTTTTGAAAGATTTATATCTCAAAAGGCTACAGAAATAATTTACAATTACATGTTTTCTAAGGTAAAGGCAAATCAGGGCCTAGAGTTAGAAGAAGCCTGTTTAAAGTTCAGTCAAGTTGAAGGAAGCTTTAAGACCATCTTGGTCATTGCCTATTGTTGAAAGAGAAAGTTCTACTCCTGGTTATTGAATGCACAAAAGTAGATTTTAAAAATATTCCTGGGGTCTATCAAGTGATATTCAGGTAGCTTTTATTCAAGGAAGCCCAGAAACATCTACATTTAGCCCCAACTCTTTATCTTTACTCAGATTTCCCAATAGATGACATAGGTATGAGAATCAAGGGCAAATAGAGACCCAAATATCACATCTGTTGGATACACATAAACTTCAATCAAGAAACTGTGTTAGTTACTTAGTTGTATCTGACTCTTTTGCGACCCAATGGACTATAGCTCACAAGGCTCCTCTGCTCATGGGATTCTAAAGGCAAGAATACTGGCGTGGGTTGCCATTTCATTCTCCAGGGCATCTTCCCAACCCAAGGACTGAACCCAGGTCTCCTGCATTGCAGGCAGACTCTTTACCATCTGAGCCACCCATGTCGTCACTGAAGACAACACTGATAAATCAGATTAGGTTTTAATGAAGCAACCTCATTCCCTAAATAGTTAAAACTAAATAGAATCTAATCAAGGCTGACTCTGCAACCTGAGGACTACTCTTTTTCCAGCTAAACATCGTATAGCAACATCTTTGTTTAAAACAATGCAGTTTGCAATTTTACCACGTATTGGCCACCAAATACACACACACACACACACAAGCTATAGAAAGAGAGTTTGGTGTTTTTACAACTCCTGCCATAAATGAATTAGATAGAAAGAGAAGAAAAATCTATGTCCTCTGGCTTTTTAAATTCTCAGTGCTTCCTAAAATTCAAAAATACTACATTATTTTACCATCTAAGGGGATGGGTATCAGACATATGAAGAATTGGTACAGGGCCAAAAAAAAAAAAAAAAAAAGGTAATAATACTTCCCCTTTTAAAGTTATGCTCCCTTGATTATCATCATTTTTTCTCTTTACCCCATTGGACTGTTGGGCCCATTGGCAATTGATAAGCTGATATTCAAAGAAAAGACCTGGTTATATCCTCCTGTATTTCAGAGAAGACTAGTCTTGCTTTTAAGCTCTCAACACCTTGTTTAAGTCTCTACAGTATTTCAGCTCACTAGTTTGCATCTTCCATATCCTTGTTTTCACACAAGAGTCCCTATCTAGGACTCCCTAGTTTTACAGTTTGCTAAAGTCCTTTTGTTCTTGTTTAAAATAGCTGCTCTAATTACCACCTCATTAACAGTTTTTAGCCCTCCAAATATTTACAGCAATGCTGAGGACTTATGTTTCTTCTCATAACCTGATCTATGTTTTTATGCTTCCACTGAATTATCAAGCTCTTCTCTTAAGCTAACCATAATTAAAGGCCCAAAGTTTAAAGAGGATCTCCTCCAAAGAAGACACAGCTGGTGCCTTAAGAGTAAAAGAATTGCAAATGGAAATCTTAAGTGGGCTTTATTAAAAAATGATTTGTTTTCCATCATCAGTGAAGTACACTGAAGAATCCCATTTCCCTAAACTACTTAGACACAGAAAGCTTTGGTCCCAACATCCAATCCCTTTACTGGGTAAAAATTCATAAGAAACAATTAGATGGATGCAAGGTTGAGCTCGTGAATGGAGAATAAAATTGGCAGAGATCTGGAAAAACTAAAAACACACAAATTTTTCAAGGTTATAGATTTGTAATTTTCTAGAATCAGATGAAGGTGAGAAATTGAGAAGAAATGTGTCATGGTATTATTTTTGTTGACCACATTGTAACACAGGCAAACTGTACAATGAGATGTGCATAACTTAATTAAAAATTTTATAAGATAGGTAATGGAGCATGGTTGGTGTGTACCAATAAGTAACAAATGGTTCTACATAATTCCGTCAGCCATTCAAAATTTTATAATGTTTATTATAACATTATAATGATGTTAGGTTTAGATCTTCAGCAAGGTATGAACACTTAAGAGTATATACTTACTCTAGAGGATGAATAGCTTAAGAGACCAAAATAACCAAAGCATTCTTAGCTACTATAGAATACCAGATGAAAGAGGCACAAGAAAATATGGGGAAGCAGGAAAAAGTGGAAACCAGAGCTACCGGGGAAGGGTTAACCCTTGTGGTGAGGGATAAGAATCACTTTTACTGAGATAAAGCATTAAGGATGAAGGAAGCAAACATACATAAATTGGAAAAAAAAGAGTAGAAATTTGATTTTCATCCAAATAAAGACACATATTTCCTATACATAGTAGGACGAAGATGGTTTGCAGAAATGGAAGTGTGGGTATAAGGGAACAGGGTTTAAGAAACCTGATAAAAAATTAAATACATGTGAAACATCTGAGAAGATGTTGCCTTCAGAGAGGCAACAGAAAGCAGCTTATGCATTTCTGAAAATTCAACTGAAAGCTGGAATGAGTTCATGATGGGACAAATCCATTGGCCATAGTATATTCTGCATTCTGGGTTGGTATCTCACCACTAAGTGTGGAAGTACACATGTGGTCATGGTGGGGCTAGTAAGGAGTTAGGAACTTGAAGGTATTGGCAGGCGGAAAATGCAAGAATAGGTGGCATAGCCTGGACAGAAAATAAAGTGAACAACAACTAAAGACAGAGAGGAGACTGATTATTGATGACATTAGAATAAGGATAGAATTAGAGCAAGGGAAGTGGACTGCTGTGGTCAGAGGGTGGGATAGTAAAGTTTTAGAAGGATTTTCACATCGGGGGATTTGGCATCTTTTTGAACTTACTGATTTCTTCTTACTGACATTCTCAACTCCTTTCAACTTGTCCCCTGAGCTCATTTCCCTCTGCCAATATTCATATTGTAAAGATAGAAGATGCAGTCAATCTTTTTATCTGTTAAGAAGCACTTGTTTCTTAGCACATGAGATGGTATTTAAGTGTAACGGATATTTTAGATACAGAACGACTAAATACTACAATGGCAGCAGTATCTCAGAAAGTTAATGATTAGCAGTAGTGGTAGCCATGCCTTTAGTTTTGGCTTAGTAAATACACCCCTGATGAAAAGAATTTAAATATAATGAAAAGTGTATAAAGTCTTTCAAAGCAAATTGACAATCTGGCAAAGAATGTGTGCTGTGCTGAGCTGCTTCAGTTGTGCCTGACTCTCTGCGACACTGCGGACTGCAGCCCACGAGGCTCCTCAGTCCATGAAATTCTCTAGGCAAGAATACTGGAGTGGGTTGCTGTGCCCTCCTCCAGGGGATCTTCCCAACCCAGGGATGGAACTCGTGTCTCTTATATCTGCATTGACAGGTATGTTCTTTAACACTAGTGCCACCTGACCAAGAATACTAAGCAGCAAAAAGAAATGTGACTGAGTAATGGAAAGAGTATCAAAGGTGGCTTTCCTTTGCAGGATTTACAGAACCCTGGCAAGCTGTCTTCGTCGAGCACAGGGGACAGAAAGAAAAAAAGAAGTTTAGGGCTTGCCAAAATTTGGGAACACAAGAGGAGATCCCCACATTAACTTCCTTAGTGTACAGGGTAAACTAGAAATAAAGCCTGACTCTCACCAAAAATACTGCAAGGGAAATTGTTTATCTTAGACTGTGCCATAGAATTGGATAGAAGAAAACAAAAAATATCTCTTTGAGAATTTGTCCCCATAAGATGGCAGTCATACATGTTTACAGCTGAATTTTATATTTCCTTAGACATTTCAAGCTGATAATTTAGTTTGAAATCATCACAGTTTCTACTGCCAGGTCTCTCTCGAGAAAGCCAGTCACTATTACCTTCAAAGAAGTCCCACAGACCCAATTTCAAGGATGCAAAGTGGCAAAACACATGAGGGAATGAGCTCCCATTAGACAATCACAGAAACTACACACAGTCCAGTTCTTAAATCACGAATAAAATAATCATCACCCATTTTGTTTTTCTCACTTATATAACAAGGTCATCCTCACAATTGACCCTAACAATAGCTTCTTTGGATCCCTGGATCCAGGTTACATGTTAGCAGTTGGGAAACATTTGTGACCGCACATCACATTTACAGCTGTGCTTAGTCGTGAGCACACAGTGACACTGATTTCAAAGTGATTCTCACTTTGTTGAGAATCCAAACTCTAGGAAACTATCACATAGTGAGAAGGAAAATATACATGTTAAAATCAAAGTAAATTGAGCATTTTAAATATTTGACTGAGCAACTGAACTGATCTTTTCCCCAGGTCTGGTGCTAACCAATATCTGAAGTGTTGAAATTGAGCAGAACCTGGGCACAAAATTCTTTCTCTGTCCCCCCTTTCCTGATTATGGGAAATAGATTTCATTCAGCCTCCACGAGTTTCCCTATGTTCCATGGGCAGAATAAAACAGTTGCCAATTTGCAGAGAGGGGATGCAGAGATGAGAGAGTATTGGTGAAGGAACATAGTGCAACATTTGGCAGGGTCATTATTCCCCCCTCAAGGGGTATACATCAAAATTTCTGAGTTGTTTTGCAGATACTGAAACCCCTATTATGTGGACGAAGTTAATGGTATGCAGTCCACAAGCATACAGACCCCAGATCAGTTGGAACCTGAAGGTTGATAATGCTCTCACCTACCTCACCACCAATCAATCAGGAGAATGCCCACAAGCTGACCACTCACTCCTCATTATCCCTTCCAGGTGGAGACACAATTTTGAGGGCATTAGCCCTCTGTGGCCTCCTTTGCCTGGCAAGGCAATAAAGCTATTCTTTCCTTCTGCTGCTGCTGCTAAGTCGCTTCAGTCGTGTCCAACTCTGTGCGACCCCATAGACAGAAGCCCACCAGGCTCCCCTGTCCCTGGGATTCTCCAGGCAAGAACACTGGAGTGGGTTGCCATTTCCTGCTCCAATGTATGCAAGTGAAAGGGAAGTCGCTCAGTCATGTCCGACTCTTAGCGACCCCATGGACTGGAGCCTACCACGCTCCTCTGTCCATGGGATTTTCCAGGCAAGAGTACTGGAGTGGGGTGCCATTGCCTTCTCCAATTCTTTCCTACCTCACCCAAAACTCTGTCTCTGAGATTTAAATTGGTGTCAGGGTACAGAGGCCAGATTTGACTTCACTATTAACCAGTAGTAAAGTGTAGCCTATCATTGGCATTGTGCTTTAGCCTGATAAATGACAAGTTTCTCATCCAGCGTTCTTAGAAGCAATGACAGCAGGTTCAAATTTTTTTTTTTAATTACAGCTTAGTTTATATAAACTAGATTCACCAGACATGTCATGTCATTGGACTAACTGAACTGCATTGCAGTGTGATTCCTCACAAGAGATTTCAGTATTTATCATCCAACTATACTCCCAAACTTAGAACACTAGTGTGCAGGAATATATGTAACAAGTCAGAAGATCTTTGAGTCTACCAATAATGTAGCTCAAAGCAGAAGAAAAAGAGAGCAGCTCTTTAAACCTAAGGGAGAAATACAGCCTTGTTCCAGGTCATACATAGGGCAAGTATAATACATTGTTTCCCTAGGAATGCATTTAATAAATTCATTTTCATTTGCAAAATGAAGTTGAGAGGATTTTTCTTTTTTATGAATTTTGGCCCATATGGCTAGAAAAGAGGAACTCAGATGGCAGGGACAGGATGAGTCTGAAGCAGATAGGTTTACTCTCTTAAAAGTCCAGGATCAGGTATGTCTCTGCTTTGAAGGATGGCATGTCATATAATAATCCAAGGACCAGAGCTAGAATTCAAATTCTCAGTGTCCACAGTAGCCTTCATGGCCCCATTTACAGAGTAAAGGCTGAAAGCCAAATGTTGCTCTCTGTTAGTAACAATGCCCTGTGTCACTTCCTTAGTGTTGTCTCTTCCTGATTTTATTCTGTGGGCCAGTCGTCCCCAAGCTCGGATTCAGCCCATTCTCAACTACAGAGGCTGAGTACTGCCTCATAGTTCAATGTCTATTTGTTAAAACATTGCCAATAGCCCCTCCAATATGGGTGTTACCCAGAAGCCGGGTGTTAGTTAATCCTAGGGAGAGATTCCTTGTGCCTGAATGCGATCAAGTAACCTTTGTCAAGTACCGTGTCATTCCAGTAATGACCTAAGTTGGTGTTTGAAAGTTAGTCTAACACAGAGAGAAATTCTGTTTCTTCTTTCATTCTGGACATCAATAGTATTCAGAATGTTGTACAGAGACTTCAAGTATTTGAAAGATTTCTCAGGGGTGGCCATAAAAATTAAACAGCCACCAAAGAAGGTGCAGTTCCTGCCTTCTTCACTTCACACTCGTTAGCCACAAGATATTTTTTTTTTCTCCCTGCTTTATCTCTGTGTGGATTGTTTGAATAAAAGATTTCTTTATCAAAAAACCACTGTTTTATTTCATGAACTAAAATGGTATTTTGCTATAAAGTATTTGGATAATCACAATTACGCAAGATTTCATTTATGCATAAATGACAAGTTTGGAAAGACGTGTCTGAAACCGTAACAACAAAACAAAACAGCACTGTTCTCCCTAAAGTTGCCAAAGATGACCAACTACACCCGGTGGGAACATGCTGTGTGCATATGTGTGAATGTCTCATACGACTATGATAATGAGAGTCTGCACATAAAGTAATGCATAATAGCATATTATGCACTAACATTTCTAAGTGTGTCAGCAGAGCTGGTAGGGTTTGATAGAGCTTACTGGTTGCTGCCTTCTGGCAAAATATGATGGAGATCAGAGATGACATGCAGATTTTTTAATTTTTACTTCTTGGTTCTATCAAAGGTAGGGATGGATTTTTAGGTAGTCTCTGAGTACATTTAGCATATGAGCACAATCTCCTATAATTGAGAATGAGCCACACGGTGTAAGAACTTGTCTGAATCTTTCTCAAGCTGTTGTCCAGATTTCGTGGGGTCTTGAAAGACTTATGCTCCAAAATCAATTTGATGTTCCTGATTGCTAATGTTTGCTTTATGGCCTTAACACTAAACACATGTATACACATGTGGCCACTTAACAGCTTAATGTCTCTGCATTTGTGCAGACTGTCAAACTGCTCTTAATTCATCTATGGAGATCTTTCCTGTGAGATGTTTTTCATCTTCATGAATTAGGAATAATGGAATTTGAATTAAGTTCTATCAGTGGATTTAAGAGACCTCTTTTCAAAATGCTTCATTTTTGAAGATCTGTGAGGACAAGTTGAATGCAATCTTCATTCTGCACTGATAGACGTTAATGAAGAAAATGTATCAAAAACTATGTGATTTATCTCACATTTGATTATTCACATCAGTTAATTATATAAAACTACCAAGAATGATGCATTTTATATGCAATAGCCAATACCCAGAGTAAATATCTTAAGTTAAAATAGTGTTACTCTGTAAAACTGCTTCACCTTTTAAAAGAAGAATGCAATTTCAGAATGTTTACTTTATTTTTTTTTAATTTTATTTTTAAACTTTACATAACTGTATTAGTTTTGCCAAATATCAAAATGATCACATTTGCACATCTTCCACACCTTCATCTTCTCCCTCTTCTCTTTTGGCTAACAGTACTGAGCATGTTTTTGTTATGAGGAAACTATATACATATTGAGAGGTATATTATTATTGGGCTTCCTAGGTAGTAGAGTAGTAGAGAATCTGTCTGCCAATGCAAGAGATGTGGGTTTGATCCTTGGGTTGGGAGGATCCCCTGGAGAAGGAAATGGCAACCCACTCCAGTATTCCTGCTGGGAAAATTCTATGCACAGAGGAACTTGGTGGACTACAGTCTATAGGGTTGCAAAAGAGTCAGACACAATTTAGTGACTAAACAATATCATCATCATTAATATCAATTAGTTTTTTTTGTTGTTTTACTTTTTAGAACATGAGTTGTTTTGCCACAGGATTAGAAATAAATATAAATTGCTTTATTTCACTCCTTTGGTAGCTTTGATGTTAAAATGATGACATAGAAATATATGAGACTCATAAAGAATTTTTAATCTCATTTAGTGCCAAATGTTTACCTAAGAGATCAAAATACGTACTCCTATAATAAAATACTGCTTGTTTTGGTGAAAGAAAAATTACAGATGCAGAATCAGTAGAATCCAAATTATTGTATAATTTTCACAGAAAAGTGTAAAACTTGCATACTTAAAATGTTTGAAGAATATTAAAAGACCCCGTTTATCACTGTTTCTATTCCCCATAGTCATTTTCATTACTATTTTCCCTTTTTCCCTATTACTACAAACTGTTGAACTGTTTCTCTTTCTTCTTTGGTTTCTCTCAAGTGAAAATGTTTGAAATGACCTCATATTATCCATTTTACTTCTTTGTTTATACAAAACTTGATGTTCACTCTTCTTCAAAGGCAAGTGAACTGTATTTCCTTCAGCATACTCAATGATTTTATCTATTAATTGTGTACAAGCATCCTCAGTGTTATATATATAATTAAATGATATATAATATACATATATATGTGTATATATACAAAAGTTTATTATGATAGGTGAGCTGCATGCAAGGGAATAAAGCTGAAATCTTTATTTGAATGATTAATAAAATCTTTATTTTATTTATTACCCTCAGCATCTCAGTAATGACAAGAGGAATAATGAGCTTAAAGGATTTAGCAGGCACCTCCTCAACCCATCATGTCTTATAGGCCATTAGTAGTCAGTTTCAAGTCTCATCACTCATCTCCAAAAATGTTAGTAAATACGTAAAAAAAAAAAAAAAAAAAAAAAAGATTTAAGGAGACAGTTTTGGTGATACAAACAAACTTCATTTAACGCATGGTGAAATGGACAGTCTCAGAGAACTACCAAAGAGGGCAGAAGACAGAAAACTTTCATAGGATAAAGAATAAAAAGCAAGAAAGGGAAAAAAAAATATATATATATCTGATGGACTGAGACCATATAGTTAACCTATGTGATTACATCTAACAGAAGTGGAGTTTTTGGAGTGGTGGGACTAGAACTAGTTAGCACTGGATCTTTTATGGCTGATTTATGGTTGCTATTTAGACCATGGCTATGAAAATCCCATCTTACTATCTCCTCACATATTCCTTTATCTGTTTAGTAATTCAAAAGCAGATCATTTTTCCCAGCTTAGAGGTTTTTAACCACTTCCTTCTTGACATTTTATCCAGAAATAGTTAATTTGGGAAAAATTAAAGGTAAGCTTCTAGAAATAAACATTATGAATGAATTATGTACACCTACAGATGTGATTATTTCAGTTACAAATCTGAGTGCTATTTAATATTTTTTTAATATATATTGGCCTCACTTGCCCTTTCTCATATAGGCTATTTATCTGTAGTTGAATAGTTATTATTTGTGAAATCATCCCACTATATGCTTCCTCAGCTGCTGTTTGCTAAAATTCCCAGAAATGTTCTGGGGTCACAGAAAAATTCTGGGATAGTTATACTGGGAGTCTGCAATAGATAGCAATAGCATAAATAGCCCAAGAAATCTGGACTGTTTCCACCAAGATTCAAAGTCTAAATAGGTATAAGTTAGACTATCAAAAGCCATCAGCGTGTCTGCACTATACAGAAATTTTGTGAAAGGAATAAAAATAGCACAGTGTTGTTGTTTAGTTGCTGAGGTACACTGTACAACATCACAAAATCCCCAACCCAGTGGCACCTAACTCTTAGGTATTAATTGGCTTAGCTAAATAAATGGGATCCTCATGTGAGAACTTAGCTTAGCTTTCTGACAGCTTGGGACAAGCAGGTTGTTGGTTCTTGCATATGCAGTCAACTCAACCATCAGGTTACAGGTCCAAATGCACGACCAGACAGAAGTATGGCTCGCACCCACTTTCAGCTAGATACACCTGATTAGAAAGTTTGCTTGCACCTCATTTGTAGCTAGGATCTCATAGCCTGCTGTCAGCTCTCAGATGAATTATCTAAATCTTTCTTTTGGTTATCTTTTGGGGAGTGGCTGTGATTCCTGCAAGAATAGTATCTGTTCCATCTTATTTGTGGCACCTCTTGGGTCCCTTGCGTCATTTGATACTACCAGGAATATATATTGTTAGTTCCAGCTAGTTTCTCAAAACATGCTCGACTCTTAGCAACTCCATGTACTATACAGTCCAGGGAATTATCCAGGCCAGAATACTGGAGTGGGTAACTTTTCCCTTCTCCAAGGGATCTTCCCAACCCAGGGATCAAACCCAGGTCTCCTGCATTGCAGGTGAATTCTTCACCAGCTGAGCCACAAGGGAAGCCCAAGAATACTGCAGTGGGTAGCCTATCCCTTCTCCAGCAGATCTTCTTGACCAGGAACTGAACCAGGGTCTCCTGCATTACAGGCAGATTCTTTACCAACTGAGCTATGAGGGAAGTCCTAGAACCTGACAGGATATATGAAATTATTATTTTTTTTCTTTTTAACCTCTGGTCAGAAATTGGCCAAACTGGAAGCTGATATTCAAAGCCTGATAGGAATTTTTTTAGGCCTTCTTCCCTAAGCTAAACAAAACCGTGAACCCAGAGTACAGGGAAAACATTCCATCTAACCTTACTGATTCTGCCATTTTGAATATATTACTGAAAAAGTTATGTTAAAGTCTTTAATCAAGTGGGTTTCTCATTTTTTCTTTGTAGCTTTAGATATATCATCATGTAAATATAATTTAAGAATTAATGTATAATTTAATGTTGTCACATTCATTTTAATGTACACATTTAATAAAGACTGAAATTCATCTAGGTATGTCCTTTTCATAAACAAGATAGTCTAAAACCTTAATTCTATTATCCCCTAGAAAAATGAAGGAAGTGATTGCTGTATAAGATTTTATGTTCACCCTGGTTTTTTTCCTGTTGTACAAAATTTTAGATATACTTTGATTCTTACCTCTATAAAATGTACTTATATATACATTTAATATCTGTTACATTTATCCACAAATTCTTTTAAGTTACAAAATTTTCATTTAGAAATCTCTTTAGTGAAAGTGTGTTAGATTTTTATCTAGACATTTACCCTCTTAAATGTATCAAAAGTGGAAGTGTTAGTTGCCCAGCTGAGTCCGACTCTTTGTGACCACATGGACTGTAGCTCACCAGGCCCCTTGTATGTGGAATTCTTCAGTCAGGAATACTGGAGTTGGCAGCCATTCCATTCTCCATGGGATCTTCCTGACCCAGGGATGGAACCTGGGTCTCCTGGTTGAAGGAGATGGTAAAAAATTACAGGCAGATTTTTTTTTTTTTACCATCTAAGCTACTATGATAGCATATTCATATATTTAAATACACAAAGTGTCTACAGTGACACTGTCTTTGAAGATATTATTTTATTACCTTTACATGTTCTTTTGCTGCCATTAAGAAGTAAACAAATACAGATAATCTGCCCATTCTGTCTTAACTTTTTTTTTAAACCTCTCATGGTCTGAAACAGCAATTACATTTGTACCAACCTAATATGCATATTTCATTTCTAGAACATTAACTGGTTCCTTTTCAAATATGCTTAATTTTATACACTTTTCATCTTCTATTATTTTTACTTTTTAAAATATAATTCTTGAATTGGCTCTTGATGTGTACCACACAGATTTTGTGGAAGAGAACCCATTGCAAGAAACAGTATTGCTGATGACCCTTTGGATACTCCAGAGAATCTACATTAAAGATATTTTTCCTTATTTATTCTCAGAAATGGAGTTCCAATGGGTAACTTCCCAATGGATTGGCAGACAGTTTCTTATAATTTGCTGTTATCCGACTCTTCCCATCATATTCTTCCTTCCTTTTTTGTTTCTCAGGTATCAGACATACCTCTCCAAATTCCTCTTTCTTATCTATCATTAACATTTCCTCCCATAAACCTCTTGTATGGCTAATTCTGATTTGGCATTTCAGTCACAAAGAACACTGGTGTTTGAGGTATTTGTGAAAACAGAATTCTGTGATATATAGCTACTCTCAATTTGACTTGTTTCCTCCTGTCTTTAGAGTTTAGCAATTTTTAACTTCAATTTTGGATTTTATTCTTGCACTGAACAACTATTCATTAAATATAAATGGGCTGTTATTTTTTAAAGAATGGTAAAAAGCATATAACATAAAATTTACCATTTAACTATTTTAAGTGTGCAGCCTAGTAGCATTCTGTATGTTCACATTGTTTTCCAAAAGATCTCTAGAACTTTTTCATCATGAAATTGAAACTTTATACCCATTAAAAGACTCCCCATTCCCCTGTCCAAACCACAGTCCCTGGCAACTATTTTCCTATTTTGTTTCTGTGCATTTGACTATTTACAATAGCTCATATAAAAATCATAAAATATTGTCTTTTATGACTGGCTTATTTCATTTAGCCTAATGTCTTAAAGGTTCATCACTACTGTAGCATGTGTCAGAATTTTTTTAATTAAGGTTGAATAACCCTTTGGGGTGTGTGTGTGTATACATTTTATTTACCCATTCATCCATCAGCAGACATCTGAGTTGTTTCTACATCATGCTATTATGAATAATGTTTCAAAGAGTGTGGGTGTATATCTCACAGAGATATAGCTCACATATTATGTTGCTACAATATAATTGCAGTTTGGGGCTATGAATTTTAAATCACGGTATCTAGGCTGAAAAATGTTTATTAACCAAAAGAGGAACCATGAAATCAACATATCTCACAGAGATATGGCTTTCCATTCTCTTGGGACTACACTAAACTTAAAAACTTTTGTTTATCAAGGAAATAATAGAGCGAAAAGTGACCTATATAATGGGAGAATGTACTTGTAAATATATAGTACGGCAAATAGATGGGGAAACAGTGGAAACATTGGCTGACTTTATTTTTTGGGGAACCAAAATCACTGCAGATGGTAATTGAAGCCATGAAATTAAGACGCTTGCTCGTTGGAAGGAAAGTAATGACCAACCTAGATAGCATACTAAAAAGCAGAGACATTACTTTGCCAACAAAGGTCTGTCTAGTCAAAGCTATGGTTTTTCCAGTAGTCATGTATGGATGTGAGAGTTGGACTGTGAAGAAGGCTGAGCACTGAAGAACTGATGCTTTTGAACTGTGGTGTTGGAGAAGACTCTTGAGAGTCCCTTGGACTGCAAGGAGATCCAACCAGTCCATCCTAAAGGAGATCAGTCCTGGGTGTTCATTGGAAGGACTGATGCTGAAGCTGAAACTCCAATACTTTGGCCACTTGATGCGAAGAATGGACTCATTTGAAAAGACCCTGATGCTGGGAAAGCTTGAGGACCAGAGGAGAAGGGGACGACAGAGGATGATATGGTTGGATGCCATCACCAACACAATGGACATGGGTTTGTGTGGACTCCAGGAGTTGGTGATAGACAGGGAGGCCTGGCGCGCTGCAGTTCACGGGGTCACAAAGAGCTGGACACGACTGAGCAACTGCACTGAACTTAATATAAAGAATATACAAAGAACTCCTACAACTCAACAGCAACAACAACTACAACAGCCTCCAAACATCCTGTTAAAAAAGAGGGGGCACAATCCTTGAATAGACATATCTTGAAATAAAATAAACAAATGGCCAATAAGCATATGAAAAAATGCTCAACATCACTAATCATTAGAGAAATACAAATCAAAACCACAATGTGATATCACTTCACACCAAGTAAAATGACCATTATTTTTAAAAATACCATAACATGGACAACGTGGAAGAAATGGACAAATTCTTAGAAAAGTACAACTTTCCAAAACTCAACCAGGAAGAAATAGAAAATCTTAACAGACCCATCACAAACACGGAAATTGAAACTGTAATCAAAAATCTTCCAGCAAACAAAAGCCCAGGTCCAGACGGCTTCACAGCTGAATTCTACCAAAAATTTAGAGAAGAGCTAACACCTATCCTGCTCAAACTCTTCCAGAAAATTGCAGAGGAAGGTAAACTTCCAAACTCATTCTATGAGGCCACCATCACCCTAATACCAAAACCTGACAAAGATCCCACAAAAAAAGAAAACTACAGGCCAATATCACTGATGAACATAGATGCAAAAATCCTTAACAAAATTCTAGCAATCAGAATCCAACAACACATTAAAAAGATCATACACCATGACCAAGTGGGCTTTATCCCAGGGATGCAAGGATTCTTCAATATCCGCAAATCAATCAATGTAATACACCACATTAACAAATTGAAAAATAAAAACCATATGATTATCTCAATAGATGCAGAGAAAGCCTTTGACAAAATTCAACATCCATTTATGATCAAAACTCTCCAGAAAGCAGGAATAGAAGGAACATACCTCAACATAATCAAAGCTATATATGACAAACCCACAGCAAACACTATCCTCAATGGTGAAAAATTGAAAGCATTTCCTCTAAAGTCAGCAACAAGACAAGGGTGCCCACTTTCACCATTACTATTCAACATAGTTTTGGAAGTTTTGGCCACAGCAATCAGAACAGAAAAAGAAATAAAAGGAATCCAAATTGGAAAAGAAGAAGTAAAACTCTCACTATTTGCAGATGACATGATCCTCTACATAGAAAACCCTAAAGACTCCACCAGAAAATTACTGGAACTAATCAATGACTATAGTAAAGTTGCAGAATATAAAATCAACACCCAGAAATCCCTTGCATTCCTATACACTAATAATGAGAAAACAGAAAGAGAAATTAAGGAAAAAATTCCATTCACCAATGCAACGGAAAGAATAAAATACTTAGGAATATATCTACCTAAAGAAACTAAAGACCTATATATAGAAAACTATAAAACACTGGTGAAAGAAATCAAAGAGGACACTAATAGATGGAGAAATATACCATGTTCATGGATTGGAAGAATCAATATTGTGAAAATGAGTATACTACCCAAAGCAATTTATAGATTCAATGCAATCCCTATCAAGCTACCAACAGTATTCTTCACAGAGCTGGAACAAATAATTTCACAATTTGTATGGAAATACAAGAAACCTCGAATAGCCAAAGCGATCTTGAGAAAGAAGAATGGAACTGGAGGAATCAACCTACCTGACTTCAGGCTCTACTACAAAGCCACAGTTATCAAGACAGTATGGTACTGGCACAAAAACAGAAATATAGATCAATGGAACAAAATAGAAAGCCCAGAGATAAATCCACGTACATACGGACACCTTATCTTTGACAAAGGAGGCAAGAATATACAATGGATTAAAGACAATCTCTTTAACAAGTGGTGCTGGGAAATCTGGTCAACCACTTGTAAAAGAATGAAACTAGAACACTTTCTAACACCATACACAAAAATAAACTCAAAATGGATTAAAGATCTCAACGTAAGACCAGAAACTATAAAACTCCTAGAGGAGAACATAGGCAAAACACTCTCTGACATACAACACAGCAGGATCCTCTATGACCCACCTCCCAGAATATTGGAAATGAAAGCAAAAATAAACAAATGGAACCTAATTAACCTTAAAAGCTTCTGTACATCAAAGAAAACTATTAGCAAGGTGAAAAGATAGCCTTCAGAATGGGAGAAGATAATAGCAAATGAAGCAACTGACAAACAACTAATCTCGAGAATATACAAGCAACTCCTACAGCTCAACTCCAGAAAAATAAATGACCCAATCAAAAAATGGGCCAAAGAACTAAACAGACATTTCTCCAAAGAAGACATACAGATGGCTAACAAACACATGAAAAGATGCTCAACATCACTCATTATCAGAGAAATGCAAATCAAAACCACTATGAGGTACCATTTCACACCAGTCAGAATGGCTGCGATCCAAAAGTCTACAAGTAATAAATGCTGGAGAGGGTGTGGAGAAAAGGGAACCCTCTTACACTGTTGGTGGGAATGCAAACTAGTACAGCCACTATGGAGAACAGTGTGGAGATTCCTTAAAAAACTGGAAATAGAACTGCCTTATGATCCAGCAATCCCACTGCTGGGCATACACACTGAGGAAACCAGAAGGGAAAGAGACACGTGCACCCCAATGTTCATCGCAGCACTGTTTATAATAGCCAGGACATGGAAGCAACCTAGATGTCCATCAGCAGACGAATGGATAAGAAAGCAGTGGTACATATACACAATGGAGTATTACTCAGCCATGAAAAAGAATACATTTGAATCAGTTCTAATGAGGTGGATGAAACTGGAGCCTATTATACAGAGTGAAGTAAGCCAGAAGGAAAAACACCAATACAGTATACTAACGCATATATATGAAATTTAGAAAGATGGTAACAATAACCCTGTGTACGAGACAGCAAAAGAGACACTGATGTATAGAACAGTCTTATGGACTCTGTGGGAGAGGGAGAGGATGGGAAGATTTGGGAGAATGACATTGAAACATGTAAAATATCATGTATGAAACGAGTTGCCAGTCCAGTTTGATGCACAATACTGGATGCTTGGGGCTGGTGCACTGGGACGACCCAGAGGGATGGTATGGGGAGGGAGGAGGGAGGAGGGTTCAGGGTGGGGAACACATGTATACCTGTGGCGGATTCATTTTGATATTTGGCAAAACTAATACAATTATTTAAAGTTTAAAAATAAAATAAAATAAAAAAAAATACCATAACAGCCCAGAAAAGAACACATTGCCAAGAATGGGGAGAAATTTGAACCCTTGTGTAGGATTGGTGGGATTGTAAAATGTTGCAACATATATGGAAAACAGTATGGTAGTTCCTTAACAATTAAAAAGATAATTACTATGCAATCTAGTATAGCATAATTCTCATATTCGGGCTGCAGTTTTAGGTAGAGTGGGTATACATGACTTCATCAAGCAAGTGACACGTAGGAAACAATTCAAGCTGGTGAAAGAATCAGCTGTACTATTACCTGGAGAGCATATTTTACTAGAAAGAGCAGGTAATAATAGACACTAAGATGAGACTGCTTCGAGTCTATGAAAACCTGCCAGAAGACAGAGTAGCTGGAAAGAATGAACTAGAGAGTAAGAGTACTAGGAGGTGAGTCCAGGAAAAGGTGTTGAGAAAACTGGACAGTCACACACAAAATAATGAAACTAGACCACTATTACACATCATACATGACAAATTCAAATGTAAGTCCTGAAACCATAAAACTCCCAGAAGGAAACTTCAGTTGAGTTCAGCTCAGTCACTTAGTCATGTCCGACTCTTTGTGACTCCATGAAGTGCAGCACGCCAGGCTTCCCTGTCCATCACCAACTCTCAGAGCTTACTCAAACTCATTTCCATTACATCAGTGATGCCATCCAACCATCTCATCCTCTGTCATCCCCTTCTTTCCCGCCTTCAATCTTTCCCAGCATCAGGGTCTTTTCAAATGAGTCCATTCTTCGCATCAAGTGGCCAAAGTATTGGAGTTTCAGCTTCAGCATCAGTCCTTCCAATGAATATTCAGGACTGATTTCCTTTAGGATGGACTGGTTGGATCTCCTTGCAGTCCAAGGGACTCTCAAGAGTCTTCTCCAACACCACAGGTCAAAAGCATCAATTCTTCGGCACTCAGCTTTATTTATAGTCCAACTCTCACATCCATACATGACCCACTGGAAAAACCATAGCCTAGACTAGACGGACCTTTGTTGGTAAAGTAATGTCTCTGCTTTTTAGTATACTGTCTAGGTTGGTCATAACTTTTCTTCCAACGAGCCAGGATCTTTTAATTTCATGGCCGCAGTCACCATCTTCAGTGATTTCAGAAAACTTAGGCAGTACAATTTTCAACATTGGTATTAGCAATAGCTTTTTGGATATGTCTCCTCAAACAAAGGAAACAAAAGCAAAAAATAAATAGGACTACCATCAAACTAAAAAGCCTCTGCACAATGAAAGAAACCAACAACAATGCAAAAAGATAACTTACCAATGAGAGAAGATATTTGCAAATCATATGTCTGATAATAAGTTATATCCAAAATATAGAAAGAACTCATACAAATCAACAAGCATGAAAATAAAAAACCTATTTAAAAACATGAGAAGAGGACCTGAATAAACATTTTTTTCTAAAGTAGACAAAAAGATAGCCAGCAAGCACATAAAAGATGCTCAGCTAATTACTAGGGAAATGCAAGTCAAAGCCACAGTGATATATCACCTAATTCTCATTAGGATGGCTGTTATCAAAAGGTAAAAGCAAGAAGTGTGCTGAAGAGAATGAGAAGGAAAGAAAATCCTCATATTCTGTTAGTGGGAATGTAAATTAGTGCAGCCACTATGGAAAATAGTATGGAGAAGCCTAAAAAAAGTCAAGAATAGAACTAACATATGATCCAGCAATTCTACTTCTGGGTATTTATCAAAAAAAAAATTTCTAAAAGATGCATGAATTCCTACATTTATCGTGGTGTTATTTATAATAGCAAAGATGTGGAAATAACGTAAGCATCCATTGACAGATGGATAAAGATGATACTGCATTTTCACACAGACACACATGCAAACACATACAATGCAATACTATTCAGCCATAAAAAAGATGAAATCTTGCCATTTGCAAAACATAGATGGACCTTGACGATATTATGCTAAGTGAAGTAAGTCAGAGAAAGATAAATACATTATGATTTCACTTATATGTATAAATTTTTAAAATAAAAATTAAATGAATGCACCAAGCCAAACAAAAGCAAACACATAGTTACAGATAAGAGAGTAGTGGTTACCAGAGGGGTAGGGAGCAGTGAGGAGGTCAAATGGGTAAAGGGGGTCAACTGTATGGTGGGGAGTTTTCTTTTATGTTGAGTAGTGTTTCCTTAAAGTTCATGTCCACCTGGACACTCAGAATGTGACCATATTGGAAATAGGACTTTGCAGATTTAACTAAGAATCTCAGGATAAAGTCATCCTGGATTAGGCGTGGGTCCTAAATCCAATGACTGGTGTCCTTATAAGAAGAATAAGAGATGACCCAGAGAGAAGTACAGAAGACCGCCATGTGGAGAAGGAGACAGAGATGGGGTTCTGTTCCCACAAGGCAAGGAATCCTGGGGCCACCAGAAACTAGAAGAGGAAAGGAAGGATCCTTCCCTACATCCTTCAGAGGGAACACAGCCCTGCTGACACCTGGATTTCATACCTCTAAGCTTCCAGAGCTGGGAGGGAATACATTTATGTTGCCTGCCTGCCTGCCAAGTCACTTCAGTTGTATCTGACTCTCTGCGACCCTTTGGACCATAGCCCACCAGGTTCCTCTGTCCATGGGATTTTCCAGGCAAGAACACTGGAGTGGGTTGCCATTTCCTTCTCCAGGGGATCTTCTCCACCCAGGGATCGAACCTGCATCTCTTACATCTCCTTTGCTGGCAGGTGGGTTCTTTACCACTAGCAAAATTTATGTTACTTCAAGCCAGACAACAAAGAAAAAGATCCTGGGAGTTCACGGAGGAGGCTAAGGTAGATAACGGATATTCCTATGAGATCTGTTTACATACAATCTTTAAGACAGTTTCTCTGTTGCCTCTGAGAGCTGTATCAGACAACCTTAACTGAATATTTGATTGAGGTTTTCTGAAATTCAGGTACAGGTACACAGTCCTTCATGAAGAACCAATTCTTTATCTTTTTTACTTAGTCATGCTATCTTTTTATTTAATTAAATAAACAATGCTGCCCCAGAGTCCACTGTAGATGTTACTGTAATATAATTACACATTTTTATCTCTTTAAACTCCTTAACTTCTGAAAATCAATGCATCTGACTCCAACCAAGGGTTTCAGATAAGAAATTAAGGCCCTATAGTAAGTCTGCCTTTTTTCTCCTCATTCTTCCTTCTTGGGGTTGAAATGAAAAGTTGACAAATAAAAGTTTATCCCTCAAGATTTATTTTCTAGGATCCCCAGCTTAAACACATTTTTTAAGTTCATTTGGTTATATACTGCATGAATTTAAAACATAAGCCAACTTAAATTCCTAATGTATATGATACTATAAAATATTCTGCTAATAATGATTACACTAATCAATACTGATTCTTGCCAGACCCAGTTTCATCCCTACTAACTGGCAAGAATTTGTGCTCCACTCTGTAACTGAGCCAAATAAGGAAATATGTCATGAAATTTGTCCTCTTTAGTAGTTGAGGCATGAACCTAGCATGTTTATGGAGGTCACTCTAGAGCCAAAATCAATAATAGGTGCACATCTCTGACAAAGCTTTCTTCAGGGTTCTACCTTCCTTTGAAATTTTATGACTGATCTCCACCTGGTTCCCTAGTAATACACTCCAGTTTTCTAGTCTGACTTACAGCCACCCACTAGGCCTGGGACTTCCATCCACCCACTAGGGCTGGGTCCCTCTTCTGAATAACATCCAGCCTCTGTGAGCTTGAAAATTTCCCAGATGTTGCACATTCCCTTGCCTTCAAGACTTGGATCCTTCCCTGCATAGTCTAGCTTGGATCTTTCTCCAACGAGATTACTTAGAGTTACGCTTTCAACCACCAGATTAATTATTCCACTTTTGACCAGACTTCCACTCTGATGCCCTCTAACCTGCTCAGATCCCTGGGGATGTATACTAATTCAGACTGCAGTGGGAACTTTTGGTTAACCCCATAGTAAAAAGAGTTCTTAAATTCTTAGTTTTCTTTATTCCTAGTTTTCATCCTTTCTCACACTTTTGGAGAGCCAGCATTCCATTGACCTCAAGTAACAAGGGTTTTGACTTATACACATTCCCAAATAAGATTTGGGAGCTAAAGATTTAAAGACTCTCAGCCAATATACATTATTTTCTCTGTGCTTAAATATTTCTAAATCTCTAATGGGAATGAGGTTTCTACTATTAGAGTAAGTCAACATATGGGTCTTAGTGATCCAGTGAAGGGCAGAAAAACATGGAGGATGGGTCTGACAGACCTCAAATTATTTTATAGCAAATTTTTAAAAATATCACACTAAAATCAGGTTCAACTTGATGTCTATCTGTTAAGTTGTTGCAAATACTAGTGAATTTCCAAAAGAAAGTATGAAACAAGTTCACTAAATATATTGCAATGTTGAGGTGATGAATTTACCAGTTATGTTGTGAGAATAACATAACCTCTTCATGAGGAAGGTAGGCTAGCCAACCTGAATATATCCATGTCAACATCCAACAGCATTTTCAACGTAACCTTTTATATGTCCTTGTCCTAGTGAGAAGCTTAAGATCTCAGAGAAACAAGATTATTAAACTGACCTAATATGGTTCTAACTATATACTTAACCAGGATTTATAGTTAGAACCCCATTAGAACTGTCTATGATCACTGTTAAGTATATTGTTGCTATTATTTTATTTAAGTGAATGCACAGAAACTGGGTGGACCCTATCAGGAGCTGTGCGTATTTAAGAAGGTATGACCAAGGCACTTGAAAATATGTCATAGAGCTTTTTAAAAAATTTCTTTGTTGAAGAATATAAATAACACAGCTCACACTGAATACTATATGTAGAGCATGATTATTGCAATGAACATTTAATTTTTGTGAAAAAGGAAACTGGCATACAACAATATTAAACTAATCAGTCAAAACCCTCCATCAAGAACTGATGAAATGGAAACTTGATTCAGGTTTCTTGAAACAGAATACTACGGTAGTTAAGCTTATGAGTTCTGGAATCAGATTCAGATCAGATCAGATCAGATCAGTTGCTCAGTCATGTCCGACTCGTTGCGACCCCATGAATTGCAGCACGCCAGATTAGGGAATTTCAAATCCTAGCATTAATATTAAATTAGTATTATTGAATAAGTTACCAGGTTCATTAAATGTAAACCTGAGAAATTAGTATCTACAAAAAGCATTCAATAAGATGGTTATGTAAACTTTATTTTTCAGTCTGGTTTTTGCTCTTCACTGTGGCACTTAATCTGTGACCCAGTGATGAAACAGTTACATGCATGCCTTTGTTTCTTTTTGTTTTCATAGCTATAACCATCAATGAAAAGATTTAAAAAGTCGTAATTAGTTACGCATGAAGGGGTTGGTATGTGTTAAAGTGTGGTTAATATCAGATATAAAGTAGGGACCTCCTACACTGCAAATCCAACCTCACTGTGCAGTGATCAACATATTTACTTATATCTGCTCTGTGTTCTAGCACTAGTCAGTTTCTCATCATTCATTTTCTGACTGCATAACCTTTCCTTACCTTCCCTGCAGCCATGTTTTACCACCTCCATAATACTTTGCACAATAGATGTTAAGCTAAACACAGAGTGTTCATCAAATACTTGTATGTGTACATTCAGCTGCTGCTGTTTTTAATGGCAGCTCTCCAGATTTATGCAATAAGAAAGAAAACTGCATGTTCTTCAAAATGCTTGATGCCTGTGAAAACTATCTATACAAGCTGTTCATTCTGTGTCATACTGTCACAGTAGATGAGATTTTACAAATCTGCCAAGACTTTTTAGAGTGAGAAAATATAATTTCTAAACTGGATATTATTTTACAAAATTTCCCCACTGTTGACATGTGACTTATTTTATGGAACATTCTATTTTGAATGATCTGTAGCATTCCAGATTTTCATCCCCATTGTGTGGGTTACCTTTATACATTCCCAAATAGAGTTTTCCATACAATAGAAATATAAATCACACACAAGGATGAAGGGAGTTAATGTTAGTAATCACCTATTTTTGAAAATGTTTATTTAGGATTCCATGCAAATAAATCAGAAAATTTCACCTCTAATCTGCATCTAGAACTTGATGTCTGGATAATTCCAAGTTAAAATATTTATTTTACAAACTCTATGTGTAATTAAGGTCTAAAATGGAATATAAAGGATGAGAAATACTCCCCCATCACTATTTAAATAAGTAAAATTACATTAATCACATGGATATTAAATCTCTAGTATCATTCATAAAATTTTGGGAAAAATCTTTTATCTAATATGAGCTTTCTTCCAGCCAGAATTAGGAACTCTTTTAAATAATTCTTTATTAAAATATGCTAAAGTTTCAACTAATTGGTAATCTGCTTGCAGCTTCCCAAGGACAAGTCCAAAATGTATCTTTTTTTTTTTTTCAAAATGTATTTAACACATTTAACACTAACACATTTCAAATGTGTACTTTCCAAACATGACTATTTCCTTTCTAATTTTCCAATTCCATTAACAATCAAACTCTTTTTTTACCAATAAATAATTTTATGCTTTTCTCATTTACTATCCTGAAATGAGGTTCAGAGATAAAATGAGCCTTTATAAATCTTCTGGTATGACTCATAGTCCAAGTAACAAAATAGAACAGTTTCAACAATTTATTATTTATTATTCTATTTTTATGTAAGTGACAAAACTCAGAAGCTATTCTGAATATGAATTAAGAGAAAATAAAAGGTAAAGTTAAGTGTGGATTAAGTATAACATTTATTAAGAGATGATAATTTTATTTTACTTGTATATGATACGAGAAAGAGAAAAGGGGAATATGCGTCAAGTCAAAATGCCATGTTATTGACTGGAAAGTGAAAATACATCGAGACGTGAGCTACTGATTTCATGTAAGAAAAATTTTTAATGTATTCTTAAAAGTAAATTACAAAAATATTTAGCAAATTATTAACAAATCAGTACAATCTCCCTTTCTAGTTTATTTACTGCTGTTATGGCATCACAATTATGCACTTACTGACTGATTAGACATTATGCCCTGAATGAATTAAAATTATCTAGTAGCAGCAGAAACATACATTTATTTTAACTAGCCTTCTATCTACATGCCAGTTTTCTCCTAAATCACAAGATTCTTTGTGAAAGTTCCTGTCACTTTTGTTTTCAGTATTACTGTGTCCAGATGTACAGACGCTTACACTTGAGATAAAGTTTGGCCACCAAATACTTATAAGTTGTGCAGTCTGTGAGAAAATTACTTGTTATGTAGAACTGTTTTATGCATTGCATCCCTGGACTTGGCCCACTAAAGAAGCCTCTCTCCAACCATTATTACCAAAAATCTGACCAGTATTTTCTACATTCCCTCTCCCCCATGAGTGGGCTGCCAGGGAGAATCACTACTCCACTTGACCCTGAAACCTGAGGAAGCTGTTAAATATAGAGCAATCCATGGCCTGGAGTGACTCACTGAAGTAACAAGAGATTTTATATTGAAAACATTTTTTAAATTAAATACAAATACATATATATTACAAAAATTACATATCACAGAGACAGGGTTTGTTAGAGTGATTAAAAAAAGAAATCTCCTAAGATGGCCACTGTGTCCCAGTACTAAACTCTTCCTTTTTTTTGTCCAAGGGTCTAATTTTATACCAGCCTTCCATTGTTCAATTGCTTTCCTTTGGTTCTTTCGAATCTTTTTCATAACCATTGTTCAATATTTTCTCTCGCAAAAACCAGACTATTTGCATGTCTATCTCCTAGTGTTCGATCAGATGTCATTTTATATTCACTTCCTAATAGAGGCCTGCCCTGCACCTATTTGTCTTCTGAGCCATCTCACCTCATCCACGTCACTTCCTCTATCATTCAACTGTCATCCTCTACCTCATCGCTCCATTCTGATTCTGTTGTTGCACCGACATCACTTGGTTCCTCCTTCACTAGGAAGTAAGAAGGACAACCTGTGATGAGAACTGTGTCCTCAGTGCTTAGTCTCCTGCCTGGCACATAGCAAGCACAGCGAGAGGGCCCTGAGTACGTGAGTGCATCTCTTACTCTTCCCTGGAAAACATAATCACCAGATACCTTCACAACTGACCCCCACTTGATTCTAAAGTCTAGAACTGCTGCTTGCCTTTCATATAGATCTGATCAAGATCTACAGGTGTGGGGGTGGAGGGGGGGGTCCTGTCACAATCTTCAACTTTATGTTATAGAGTAATGCTGACATCCACTCCAAACTCATTTCCTTTACCCTCCAAATATTTGCCTCATATCTCACAAAAATCCACAGCATTTAATTATTTGAATTTTTTTGCTAGAAAACTGTATATGGTTGAAACCACTGAAAAATTTGCTGGTATTACTTGTTCACAATTTTTACTAAATATTGGTTCTTCTAAATCTCATTTTTAGTATTAGATAATTTCCCCAACATAGAATATGGTCATTCCTGGTAGTAGACTGATGTTATCACATTATTTTTCCTTTCCAGATGCCATGGTTTTATGTAGTGTAAATGATCCTCTCATTACCAGATGGTATGAGAAAGAAACTGCTTCAGGGAGGTATTTGCTATATAAGCCTGTACATCGAGTAGCTATAAAAAAGCAAAGTTTTGTAACTTAGCCAGTAAAGTATCTGAACTCTGCAGTGTGGACAGGGTAATGCAAACATTGAACTCCGCATCTGACCAGATGTGGACATTCCTAATGGATGGTAAGTTCAGTCAACCAATAAAATGTTTTCAGCTTAAAGCCTCAAGTGGTGATTATAATGCTAATGTTCTTTGCTTAGAAAATACAAGTGCAGTAGAGAGATACAAAAGGAAAAGCAAATTATCCTGCACACCAAATATTTACCAGGATAATTCATTATCTAGCCTATTTTTAGAATTTCACAACTCACAATATGCAAGATACAAAAGAATTGTATAAAGATTGAGATAACTGCTGATTATATTTTATTATCCCTTCAAATCTAATCCACATCTCTAGTTTAACTGCAGGACTCTAAAGGTGATCGCAGAAGCAGCATTTATCTCATAACTACTTATCAAGATGATGAGTCTCAAATATTTACTCCCTTCTGAGTTGATATATTTATATTTGAAAATTCAAATAATAACATCAATTTAGCAACTAAATCCAATCTCATCTTTATCTCTAAAAAAAAAAATCCTCTTGCAGATTTCTCTGTCCACTCTATCACCACAGATACAAATTTTAACAAGAGAGAGTTACTTGTTGACTCCTATGCTGTCAGACTTCTGTCATACATGTCACCATTGGATTCATTGGTCTTTTCTTTTCCTTTCCTTATCTCATTGTTTCAACTACTTGTCTTCTTTTTCATTCCCACTCACCTGGGGGAACCTCATCAGTGCAACTGTGAACTATGAACTTTAGATTTTCAATGTTTTCAACCTCAGTAAAATACATTATTAGCCTTAAACTGTAAAGTCATTTTATCCTCATAGCATTACTCTCTTCAAGAACAGTAAAATATATATATATATGTGTGTGTGTGTGTGTATCTCTAGACTGAGTCAAAATTCACTGAAATAGAAAGGATCCATCATGACCTAGGTTTCCCATTCAATCCAAAAAGCATAATATGGACTAATATCCAAATAGGAAATCTCATATCTTTTTACTCTTTATTTTTTCACACTCTTAGAGGAGAAGAAACATGGTTCTGAGCATTATCTCCAGCACTGAAAAACCCAAGATTGATGGACTGTAGTAGAGAACCATGGCCTATTGCTAAAAACTAGAAACCTGGGGGTCTCACAACTTTCAGGAATGGAGTTCAGATGCCCACAACTAGTATCTATTTAGGATATTTAAGTTTTAGTCTCATATTTCCCTAAAAGCATATACTGGAGATTAAGGAATGAATAAAAATTATTTATTTTACTTTTATATAATAAGAATATAACATGTAATTGGCAATAATAATACTGTATCACATTATAATAAATATAACATAATGGTGGCTCAGACAGTAAAGAATCTGCCTGCAATGTGGGGCACCTGGGTTCTATCCTTGGGTTGGGAAGAACCCCTGCAGGAGGACGGAGCAACCCACTCCAGTATTCTTGCCTGGAGACTCCCCATGGACAGAGGAGTCTGGAAAGTAACAGTCCCTGGGGTCGCAGAGTCGGACATGACTGAGTGATTAATCACAGCACAGCAATGCAATATAGTAACAATAGAGATATCTTAATGAATGAGCAATCATATAAATGAGATGTTCTGAGAAAGCTTTCCATCTATTCTTTAACTATCTGCCTACGCCCCCCTCAAAACAAAGTATTACACTTGAATCTAAAAGGTAGTCAAGGTATTACTATGATTTTTATGTCTATCCTTGAAAAATATGAATCATCATTGTTGAATGCTCACCATGCAAAAAGTAGTAAGTTAAACTCTGTATATAAGCTATAACATTTAATTTATGCAGTAGCCCTATGAAATAAGCATCATCACATCCACACTATAGGTGGAAAATGAAGCTTTTAATGAATAAAAAGCACTGGCAAGAGTCAAGTTTAAGTCCTCCTGATTCCAAAGCTATAAACATTCTAATTTGGCTCACCAAATCCCAAGGGAAGAGAGAAAAATAACTGAAAGGAAAACAACATTATGAAAATCACAAACAACTGGTAATAAGTACATACCTATCAATGATTTCTTTAACTTGTGAGTGGACTAAATGCTCCAATCAAAAGATACAGTGCTACTGAATGCAAAAAAGAAAGAGAGAAAAAAACAAGTTCCATATATATTCTGACTACAAGAGACTGACTTCATGTCTAAAGACACAGATTGAAAGTGAGAGGATGGAGAAGTATTCCATGTAAATGGAAATAAAAAAGAAAGCTAGGCTAGCGACACGACAACAAAGAGCAGCAAAACAGACTTTAAAACAGAAACTGTAACAAGAGACAAAGAAGGATATTACATGATGATACCCAACAGGGATATATAACAATTATGTATGCACTAAACACAGGAGTTCCTAAATGCATAATGCAAATATTAACAAACGGGGAGTAACTGACAGTAGCATGACCATAGTTCAGTTCAGTTCAGTTCAGTCGCTCAGTCGTGCCCGACTCTTTGCGACCCCATGAATCGCAGCACGCCAGGCCTCCCTGTCCATCACCAGCTCCCGGAGTTCACCCAGACTCACGTCCATCGAGTCAGTGATGCCATCCGGCCATCTCATCCTCTGTCGTCCCCTTCTCCTCCTGCCCCCAATCCCTCCCAGCATCAGAGACTTTTCCAGTGAGTCAACTCTTGCAGGAGGTGGCCAAAGTACTGGAGTTTCAGCTTTAGCATCATTCCTTCCAAAGAAATCCCAGGGCTGATCTCCTTCAGAATGGACTGGTTGGATCTCCTTGCTGTCCAAGGGACTCTCAAGAGTCTTCTCCAACACCACAGCTCAAAAGCATCAATTCTTTGGCGCTCAGCCTTCTTCACAGTCCAATTGTCACATCCATCCATTACCACAGGAAAAACCATAGCCTTGACTAGACGAACCTTTGTTGGCAAAGTAATGTCTCTGCTTTTGAATATGCTATCTAGGTTGGTCATAACTTTCCTTCCAAGGAGTAAGCATCTTTTAATTTCATGGCTGCAGTCACCACCTGCAGTGATTTTGGAGCCCAGAAAAATAAAGTCTGACACTGTTTCTACTGTTTCCCCATCTATTTCCCATGAAGTGGTGACCCCGGATGCCATGATCTTCGTTTTCTGAATGTTGAGCTTTAAGCCAACTTTTTCACTCTCCACTTTCACTTTCATCAAGAGGCTTTTTTGGACTTCAATATTCCATTTACATCAATGGGAAGATAATCCAGTCAGAAAATCAGTAAGGATAAGGAAACACTGGCCTTAAATGACACACTAGACCAAATTTATATATATATATGTATGTATATACACATATATATTAATATTTATCCAAAAGCATCAGATCAGAATACACTTTTTTTTCAAGTGCACAGAATATTTTCCAGGATATGTGAAGAATCAATGGGCCACTTGAGAAATCAAAGAGGAAAAGTAAAAAAAATAAAATAAACAAAAAACCTGGAGACAAATGAAACTGGAAACACAGCGTTCCAAAATCTATAGGATCCAGGAGAAGTAGTTCTAAGATGTAAGCTTATATGCATACAAGATTACCTCAGGAAAAAAAGAAAAACTAAAACAAAAAAAATTATCTGAAGAAACTAAAAGAGAACAAGGAAAACCGAACATTAGTTAGAGGTAAGAAATAATAAAGATCAGAGCAGCAATAAATGAAATAGATTTTTTAAAATTAAAAAATCAAATTAAGAGCTAATTTTGAAAAGATAAGAAATTAATAAATCTTTAGCTAGACTAATCAAGAAACGTTATAAAAGAGGATTCAAATAAATAAAATTGGAAATGAAAGAATGTTAAAAACACTACAGAAGTTTTGAGTTGGCTCAAAAGAAATATTGGGTTGGGCAACATCTTACAAAAATCTTAAATGAACATTTTGGCCAACCCAATACAAAAGATCCTAAGAGATTACTACTAACAATTATATGCCAATAAAATGGAAAACCTAGAAGAAATATACAAGCTGCTAGAAACATATAATCTCCAAAGAATGAACAAGGAAGAAATAGAAAGCATGAGTACAGCAATTACCAGTTTTAAATTGAATCAGGATTTAAAAAAAACTCCCCTAAGGACTTCGCTAGTGGTCCAGTAGTTAGAACCTGCACTCTCAATTCAGGGGGCATGGGTTTGATCCCTGGTCAGGGAACTAGGCATTTTTATGATTTTTCTGGGCAGTATAGGTGGAATTCTAAATTAGTGCAGCCACTATGGAAAATAGAATGGAAAGCCCTCAACACTAAAAAATAGAACTGTCATATGGTCTAATAATTTCACTTCTAGCTATTTACGTAGAGAAAACAAAAAAAAAAACACTAATTTGAAAAGATATTTGCACATCAATGCTCCCTGCAGTTTTATTTACAACAGTCAAGATACTGAACCAACTTAATAGACAAATAAAGAAGATATAGTTTATATAATGGAATATTACTCAGTCACAAAGTGCAAAATCTTCCCATTTACAATAACATAGATTGATATAGGAGGTATTATGCTAAGTGAAAGGAGTCAGACAAAGACAAATATCATGTGATCTAACATGTAGAATGTAAAAGAAAACAAAACAAACACAAATAAAGACCGCCTCAGAGATACAGAGAAAAATCAAGTGTTTGGTTGAATGGAGGGTATAGGGGGATGGGGAAATACGTACAGGAGATAAATAGATACAAACCTACAGTTATATAGTAATTAAGTCAGAGAAATATAATATACAGCACAAGGAGTATGGTCAATAATATTGTAGTAACTTAATATGCATATTAATGGTTATTAAATTTATGCTGATTATTTCACAATGTGTCAAATCAAATATCAAATCACTATGCAGTAAGGTTGAAACCCTCATAATATTGTATGACAACTATATTTCAAATTTAAAACAAAGGAAAAAAGGAATTATTAAGGTAAACGAGATGTAACAAGTTCGATTTCTACTGCTATCCACTGAGTCCTCATGTCATAGATTAACCTTAAAATGTCATTGATTTATATATTATATATAATTGTATATATACATATAAATAACTTATTTTCTTAATTCCATAATATAAAGGAACTTTGACATGAACAGTTTTTTTAGTTCACTTCATTCTTTTAATGATCTTGCACAATTCATTCACCAGATGGTCTGTTTATCATAAAAAATCCTCACTTGTCACTTTAATTCCTTATGTTGAAGTTAATCTGCAAACCTAGATCCTTCCCTTTGATAATCATGGACTGAAGCTATTTCCTTTACCTTGTTTCAAGCTACATATTCAGTGTCAAATTTTCTTAAGAAGGGGCTACAATATCTTACTATTGTTTCTATACCATAAAAATATAAACACAGCATCTGTATTTCATTTCTTCACCAATGCATATTTTAGCTGTTAGATTTTCATTCTCATTCAACAATCTTTATAAAATTGTCATACAAATTAAATCTTTGTACAGTGATTACCTAGCATCTATGGTCATTAGCTACATGAAATTTACAAATGAAATTTGTAATTTTGAAATTTACAAATGAAAGACATAAATGAATTCAGAGACTAAAATGCAAACTGCTTGAGACTGGCACAAAAATAAGAATTTGGATCTATGTCAGTATTAAATTTCATTTGGATTTCTGAATACATTATGGATAATATATTCATTCAATTAGCTTATTTGAGAGATATTTTTTCCCTATTCATTCCTATTTATAGTTAGAATAAAACAAAATACTCAGAGCAGTCATTCCAAACACTGTGGAATTCTCATGCATTTTTAAATTCAAACTGCTTTCTTTCTGACACTGTCTACTCCTGGCTATACATTTCAGGTTCTGTGACTTCAATCCAGGTCTTTTCCTCTTGCTACTTATTCCGAGTGTAGGCTAATTTGAAATTTAAAAAATTCCATTTTTAAAATAGATTTCACTTATTCTTCTCTATGAATCTTGGTATCCCATATGGTACCAGTAAAATTAATTTCACCCCTATGTCTGAGGTTAAACACAGTCAGGGTCTCCATCATTCCCAAGCCAACCTTGGCTCCCAAGAGGGCAAGGGATTGATGAAAATACTAATGGTTCACAAGCATGGGAGTTTGTTTCCCGACGGAAATCTGAAATTGGCCTTCATACTCAGAGGTCAAGAAGAGATGGAAGAAAGAGGAGGATCACTCTAGATTGATAGGTGGTGGCAGGCTTAGTAAAGGAGGAAACATATACAAGGCTTGACTTTGGCAACCATAAGACAAGTAGATCTCTGCACCCACCTGTCAAAATCTTCAAAATTGATAGAGGCTTTAACTAAGTTCAGTCATGTATTTGGTCCAGATGGTCTCAACATCATATTATCCTCTCAAGGTTTTGTCCTTGAAAATGATTCCCACTGTGGAAATGCTGGGCAGAAGACACATTCCAAGGACAGGGGAGTGGGTAAGAAGCCTCTGACAACCTGGGGCCAACCTATGGGTCAACAGGTGGTCATGTCCTCTCAATGCCCTCCTCCAATGCTACCAGATGATGTATTTTATCCTTCAGAATGGAATTATTGTGTTAGTAATTTACTGGGTATGCCTCTTGTAATTAAGTAATTAGAACTACAATGTAATTTATCAAATCCATATTAATTTCCTCATCCAAGTTAGACCTTTCATGAAGTTTTTTTTTTCTTCTTACTGATAGATGTTTTTGACATAAATGGGACATTGATAATAGTATATAAGTTGATATAAGTAATGAATTCATATATAGGCATTTCTTGTTTCATTGCACTTCCTTTATTACACTTTGCAAAATTAGCATTTTTTAAAGAAATTGAAAGTTTGGGGTAACCTTCCATTGTCAGATTATGATTAATATTTTTAATAAGGTATTTTAAGGTATGTACATTGTTTTTTAGACATAATGCTATTACACACCATAATAGAATAGAATATAGTTTTAAAATAAATTTTATATGTACTGGGGAGCAAAAACATTTGTGTGAGTACTGTACTACTTCACTTGCTTTATTGCAATGGTCTGAAAACAAACCTTCAGTATCACGGAGGTATGCCTTAATGCTGTCTGGGATTTATTTATTCACTTGAGGGGAAACAATTCAAACAATTAGTGAATCCTCAGGGAAGATTATCTAAATGATTAATCATAATGTGGTTCAATATTAATTAACATTTTCAGTCATTTAAATTATTTCTAAATGTTACCAAATTTTATTTAAATTGTAGCCCTCAGAAAAGATTCACCGATCCTTTTACACAGGCTGGGGTGAAAAAGAAGTGAAAATTAGTTGCTCAGTCATGTCCAACTCTTTGCAACCCCGTGGACTGCAGCCCACCAGGCTCCTCTGTCCACAGCATTCTCCAGGCAAGAGTACTAGAGTGGGTTGCCACTTTCTTCATGGGATCTTCCCAACCCAGGGACTGAACCCATGTCTCTCATTGTGGGTGGACTCTTTACCATTTGAGCCACCAGGGCACAAAGAAATGCTTTAAATTATAAGCAAGTTTATAACCTAATTTAGAAAGTTCAGCATACATGTAAAATAAAGTAAAACTACCAAGAGGACTATTCCTAACATTAATGATCATTTTTAAAAACAAATGATAGAGATAGTCCTAGAACGTTGTACATGGTACAATATTGTAGATACTGCAGAGATTTAGCTGGGCAAGAAAAAAAATCCTATTTAGCTGTTGGAGTGAGCCCTGAAGAACAGTTGTTCTTAGCTTTAAAAAAAGGAAGGAGGGAATTTTAGACTAGAATGCTTAAGAAGTGGAAACTCATCTATATGATAGCTAAAGCATTGAGATGGATGGTAATCAAAACAGACATGAACATCATTTACTTGAATTGATTTCCCATTAATTAATTTATTTTTTCAAATGTATGAGTTGACTTCCTCAATTTTTCCAAAATGGGTCTCATTTCATCAGATCAGTGTCTACTGATACACACATATACACATATATAATAGTTGAGTTTATCTGCTTGAAAGAAGCAGAAATAAACTTGATTTTTTTTTCTAATTATTTTTGTTATTTCAGCCCAGAGAATTCATTGAGTTTGGTGATGTAAAACTGAAAAAAAGCATTCAAGTGCTTGGATTAAAAGCAAAATGCTACACGGATTTTATTCTTTAAATTCATAAATAGCACAAGTAGCTGCTTGATATTTCATTTTCTATCCTTGGCATGGCCTACAAGGCTTCACTTGTTCTGATCTTTGCCTGCCTCTCCAGCTTCATCTAGCTACTATCATACTATACTCAGTTAAGCCATTCTCATAGCTTGCCAAGCTCTCCTATACCTATACTTGTGCATGATTGGTCTGTCTGTGTGGAGTATTCTTCCCTCATCTGCTTAGCCCCTGTTCCTTCTTCATGTCTCAGAGATCTTTGAGATCATGTCCCCTGGGAGGTCTTCTCTGAGACCACCCCAGGTCCAGTAAGGTATCCTCCTCATCTGTTCCCCTCTGGACCTTTCCCAGTCGTAGCCAGCTGCACAGGTTTGTGTTTGTGTGTCTGTGTCCCTAACTGGCTGTGAGTCTCCAGTAAGACTGGCACAGGGCCCAGTGGATAGTCAGTGATCATGGGAGATTTGCCGCCGGAGTGAATGTGGTGTTCTGCCTCTTGGGAGCATTAGGGCATTAAAAACAAACAAACAAACAAAAAAAAAAACACCTCCTTTCCCTTTATCTTTATACAATGCTTAATACTCTTCCCCTTTCCCTGAGGCGTGTTAGAAGTCATGTGCTTACAAAATATTTTAATGTGTGATCCATGTACTCGTTAAGAAAAATAATCCATGAGTTAGTCAATTATCAGGCAGTGTGAGCTGTCAATTCTAAAGCTATTCCTGAAAAATCTGCCATAATCAGTGAAAATTAAGAACAATATTGCAAATAATTTCTGACTATATACACAATAGTATATAGTCAGGACTTAAAATATCTATTATTAGTGCATTCAAAACCTAAGTTTAAAAAAACACAATTGCAAGCATGTGAATTTTCACATATTAACTTTCTCAGACTTTTATTAAACCTAAACTTCAACACAATGGTGAACAGGGACTAAGTTAAATAAGTGCTTAATAAAATTAAAGTATCATCTGTGTATAAGTTCCAAAGTATAAAGAAGATAAATAGAATTATTTCTTTTGAGGATTTCTAAAATTAGCAAGAGGCATGGTTGCATAATTCTGTGAAAATACTAAAAAAAAAAAAAAATACCCTACTAAATTGTACATTTCAAAAGGATAGACAAAGATACATGAATTATATTTCAATAAACCTATTATAAAAAAGAATAAGAATAAAATAAGAAGATAAAGAAGACCTACCACTACAGCATACAGGGTTTCTTTTTGGTTTTTAATGATGGGACCTAATGTAAGGATATCACAACTTGTCTAATGGTCCAACTGCAAAGTTCCACCCCTCTGTTTTTTTTTTTTTTTTTTCCTCTTCTTTGTCACCTTTCAATCCCTAAGGAAAAGGTATTTCCTTGGGTTGGTTAGTTACTGTCTGATATGAGTTTGTTTTGTTTTAGTCTCTAAGTTGTATCCAACTCTCTGTGACCCCATGGACTGTAGCCCACCAGGCTCCTCTGTCCATGGGATTTCCCAGGCAAGAATACTGGAGTAGGTTGCTGTTTCCTACTCCAGGGGATCTTTTGGATACAGTTATCAAGAAACAGGTTTCCAGCTTGGCAGGCAGACTCTTTACCACTGAGCCACCTGTTTCTGATATGAGTAGGTCTTGCTAGACAAAAAGGGCATCACCTAGCAGTAAGAATAGAAAACAAAAAAGAACAAAAGCAAAGCCCAAAGCAAGCTGGAAAAACAGGGCAATCTGTTGATACTCTTTCTCAGGTGTCATCAAAAAATGGCTCAAATCCAGCCACCACCTGCCTGTGCAAACCAAGTTTTATTACAACGCAGCCATGGCCATTTCTTCACATATTATGTATGATTACTTTTACCCTACAATTTCAGAGGTGAGCAGTTAGGACAAAGACCTCATGGCCCCCAAAATATGAACATTTGCAATTATCCTTTTACAAAAAGTTTCCACATATTTGCTATAATATTTGAAAGACTTTATATTTCTTTATAGTTGAATTATTGTACTCTTCATAACCTGTACACAGTTCTTGACACCTCATATTTTTATCTAAGCTTGTCTTAGCATCCTATGGGAAGTATTTGGGGTTTTTCACTGATCTTTTAGTGAGATCAAGAAAAGTTAGCAGAGTAAACAGCAAAAGAAATTTGTTTACTCTGAAGTTCATAATCGACTATTCATTTTTCCTCATTTTGACTCAAATAATATCTAAGCAATGTTCAAAATGTGACAAAACTATCAGTTCAGTTGCTCAGTTGTGTCTGACTCTTACGTAAATGAGCTAAGAGATGACTGCAAGTGTACTCAGATTCTAAATCTCATATCTGGTGGTAGGAAAGATAGTTGTTGTTTACTTGCTAAGTCATATCCAACTCTTTGTGATCCCATGGACCACCAGGCTCCTCTGTTCATAGGATTTTCTAGGCAAGAATACTGGAGTGGGTTGCTATTCCCTTTTCTAGGGGATCTTCCCAATCCAGGAATCGAACCTGTATCTCCTGAATTGGCAGGCAGATTCTTTACCATTGAGCCACCTGGGAAGCCCAGAAAAGGAAGGCTTGTGCCCTAAAGAAAAGTTAAACCCATTTTTTTTTTCTTAAATATGGTCCCTAAATTTTCACATTAATTTTTTCCCATAATATAAGATTGGATCTTGCAGTCTAAAACTTCACTTCAGGTCTCAGGCCTGATTAATCAACTACTGACCCCTTGCTAAGAGGAGAGGAAGAGGGTAACATGAAGGCTAACCCCTCCCCAGGAAAATTCCTTTGGCTATGGTAGGTGACTGAAAGTATTTTCCCTATCAATTTTTTGAGGAGAAATAATCCTTGCAAGTTGTATAATGAGGACTTGGGGAGTTTCTGATGAACATTTTTAAAGTGCTAGAAGAGTTAGAAATCTATTTCTTCAGCAAAATTATTACTTTGGTTGTAGTTTTTCTGAGGTCTACTTCTAAAGTAAGATGAAATAATCTTCCATTCCAGGCACAATAAGTCATACTTCTAAATTTTCCAAGATAGAATTTCAACTTTGGGTTTTTCAAGTTTAGGAAATAATCTTATATCATCAGCACAGTTCTTTAGCAAACTGTGCTATATGATTATCAAATCTGGGCTATGAGAATTATTTAGGCAGATAACAAAAGGGATATTACTTGTTTTGATTCCTGTAACAACTTAAGTTTTATTTGAAAGATTATTTGGGCACGAGCAATTCCGTCACATTCTTAGGCCCCATTACCTGAATTTCATGTGATATCATTTTGAGTAAAACTTAGCCTCACACATTATCTTAAAATATCATTGAAATATCAGCTTAAAATATCAGCTAAAATTCCAGCTATTTGCTACATACTTCTACATGGTTACACAACTGTGCAGAAACTGTCTAATATGTCTCTTGGTGCTCTCTCTTGAGTATCACAGTGGGAAGCTTCTATTGCACTTAATATCAAGAAAGGATTTTTCTTCCCTGGGAAATCAGCTTGTTTCCTCTTTTGTAATGAGAGCATAGTAACATTAAAGATCCCATTTTACCTTGACTGTCAGACATCTAAAAGACTATTCACAGCAAGAGTATTGGCAATTACTGCCTTTTTTTCCTATTTTTTCCATATTTTCTCACATTTTAATAATGTGCTTTATGTGATATGCTGGTCACTGTTGGGATTTATTCTGAGGAAGTATTCACTCATTTAGGAGGGGGGCAGAAAAGTACAAAATAAGGAAACCTGCAAGCAAGTTAAAAAATATATGGGGAACATGGACTGTATATTTAATGTCTTACTTGCCTGAAGGCCCTGTGAAAACAGTGCTGCTTGATGGAATGTGTTAACAATAAAGTAACAAGGTTACTGACTTTTTTACTTCATAGAATTTTTTAGTTCTTGCTTTATTAACACTCAAGCTAAATTTAGAGGTAAACTAGTATCACTATTTTAATTGATAGATTAAGAAACTGAGAAAAAATTAAGTGCTCAGTTCAAGGTCTCACTATCAGGAAATGGGAGAACAGGTACAAGACCTTCTTAGGTCAGCACTGCATGCATGCATGTTAAGTCGTGTCGTCACGTCCAACTCCGCAACCCTGTGGACTATAGCCTGCCAGGCTCCTCTGTCCGTGGGATTCTCCAGGCAAGTGGAGTGGGTTGCCATTTCCTTCTCCGGGGCATTAGTTCTTTTCTAATATATGCTTTCTACTAAATTCTTCACTTACAATTCTATAATCACAACTTAAAGTTAATTATTCTTTCCTCTTTTAAATGAAAACAAAAATATCACCCTAAAGTCAATTTTAATTTATAAAACAACTTCAAAATTAAACTTAGCTTATTTTTATAACATAGTCTCAATATGACACTCCAAATGCCATATCTATCAACATTTAGGTTTTATTTATAATAGGCTTTTTTTATATGTCACTTGACATTTTAGATACAAACATACAACGTGTTTAAACATCGAAATGTTTCTCTTGCATCTAAAGAAACTTCCTAAAGGTAGTTTATGTATAAATTTTCAAGTTTCTTTCCTAGGGGAGAAAAGAAATCACTTATCTTTTCACCAGAAATTAAAATTTTCCTTATACAGAAAATCTTGAGTAAATGTATTTTTAATCAAACTAGTCATCATATTTTTTGAGATTTACTGTATGCTTTGTAATCAATATTTCTTTTTTCATACTAGTAATTTTTCAGATATATATTTTAATTCACAAAATTTCTATTAACCTTATGAGAATAGGTTAATTGAAAGCAGAATATCTCTTAATAATAATATTCACTTGAGTCAAGAAGTTTGAAGGAAGAAAATGACATAATGAATAATGTGCTTTGAAGCAGAATACTTCATAAAGTCTATGATGTATTTGATCACAATTGGATTAATTGGGACTTAGCAGTGATCTCCCTGAGTTCTAATATAGCTCAGAATTCTGAGTCTGTTGCTTGAATACTCTCATATTAAAAAAAAAAAAAATTGTCAGTTTTCAAAAATGGTGGGGGGGTAAAGAGGAAGAAACTTAAAAGGAGAATTCCAATTTAGAATGATCAGACGTGAGCTAATTGGGGAATATATGGGTGCACACATAAGTTGTAACTTAAGATCCTGGTTTGCAGACACTTTAAAGACTAAGTAATTGACATATAAAGTGTACATAAAATGTTTCAAAGCCTTTGGTTATTATATAAAACCATGTTGCTGTAATAACAATGAGGATCCACATTTGGCTACTGTCATCATTTTAGTTATGTTTATTTATTTTACAATTTACATTGAAAAGATAACTGGTTAGTTAGATAGACTGATTTATCTATACCAGAAAGAGAGCTTTTTATATGGTCTGAGTCACTGTAAATTAGACAAAACAATGCAAACTTTAAAACATAGATACTCAGAACCAAGGCAAAGAAAGGTACCCCAGTATAACACTTAGTGTATATATTGCTGTTGAAGATATTTATTCTTTTAAATCAAACACATGATCAAGAGTGAAGAGTTGCTAGAATTTGCTGATTTATTATTTTCCAATTATATCAAAATATTCCAAATATTTCCAACTACTTTCATCACAAAGGATTTTAAAATACAATATCAAATACTGTTTAGTGAGTATGTGCAATGTCAGACTTTAAATAAATCACATACATTTTTTAGTTTACTTTCAAAGTCAATTTAAGACACAGATAAATTTAGTAACCCATTCATTTTTAAAGATAAGTAAGTTGCAATATGCAGAAAAGATGCATGATTTTTCTAAGGACACACAGCTAGTGAAAGATGTGATATACATACAAACCTTGAAATCTGGCTAAAATCTTATTTTCTTTTTCACTTCTCCACACTGCTTCATTATTGTCAGGAATTTCTAGCTCCTCTGATGTCTTAGTTTACTAATACTCATGATCAAACATCACCTTAAAATGAGGAACTGTAAAGAGTGAAAATTTTGAGATGTTTTTATTTGTCTGAGTAATTGGTATCATATGTAGAGTTAGACAGGTATTGTTCCTATTGTGTAAAATGTGTTTCAAATAACACTGTAAAACTATAATTTTTAAAATCAGACATCATAATGAATAGTTCATGTTGCTGTTGTTGTTGGTGTGATTTCTGTAGAAAAAAATCAGAGATTCCAAGTAAAAACACATAAGAAGGTAGATTCAAATTGAGGTAGGGATGATCAAAAATATATGCATGCAGCCTTAGGTATGTCCTGGGGAAAAAGACTGACTGAGAGTGATCTGCTACAATAAAAGACAGCTCAGAATAAAAACTAAAATCACACGTTCTTAAAATAGTTGAGGAATGTGAAAGAAAGGAAGAATAATGCATTTTCCAACTCTCTCTTGTTTATGATTTGTCTCAGAATCCCTCATTGTACTACATATTTTCCTCTGACAGAATTTTACAAATATTTGCTATAACCTTGCTTATGTATTAAAGGTATTGCAGAAAAGTTAGAGCTATCCTGAAGTATCAATAAAGGGACCACAAAGAGAGAATTTATGAATTACTTCTTTGAAAATGTGTATAAACCTGGAACCAGACGAGTCAAAGTGTTCTTTAAGAAAGAGGTCCAGGGGTAGCCTGAGATAAAGCCAGGTTAGGTCAGCAATTCTAAAAGTTGCAAAGTAAATGTTAAGAACAACGTGCCACCTCTTCTTCAAAACAAACAAAATAAAATTAAAAAAAAATAAAATAAAATATTCTTATGTGTCCTCTCATATAGAGGTGTTTGCCCCACATCCTAAAAGCATTGTTAAAAATAAACATTATTTTAATATTTAATTTCAGCCATTAAAACTGTATGAGGTATAAGAACTCTGTAATCAAATTTGGTGACATAAAAAAACAAACAAACAAACAAACAAACAAAAAACAGCCAAAGAAACAAAACAGAAAAGAAATAAGAAAATAGAGGAATCAGGAATACACAATGACAAGAGTTTGTAACGTTGTTTTTCAGTTCCAGATCATGCCCCCATAGACAGATGACCTGAGGTTTCATACTACATTCATGGTGGGATGGAATTAAGAAATTCTCTCTAGGTATTGTTTTTAAATGAAGTATGTCTGTGTGGGGGGGTGGAGGTGGGGGAGGCGGGTAGAGACAGGGGGAGGTGCAGGATTATATTTTTCAAAAGAGAATAAATACAGGACAGGCATGGAAACCCATGGTAATTCAGGTATTTTGTTTGACATAATCCTGGGAACCAGTAAATTCATAAACACATACTACCAGAATGATGTGATTAAGAGTTTCTTAAAAGTTATTTGAGAGGGAATCTTGTCATCTCTTCCACACCCCTATTTCCACACATACTTAGTTTTCCAATGAAACAAATAAAGCAAATGGAGTTTGAGGGGAATAAGATCACAGAAATGATTTACTGCACATTTGTACTGGAATTCATTTCTCCTGCCTGTCCTGGCAGCTCCTTCCAGCACTTCAAAACTCCAAAAAGTCCTAAAGGTATTCTGTTCACTTGGAAGTTTTTTGTTTTTGTTTTTTTTCCTGGACTCTAAATCCACTTAAGCCTGAACTGTCTTCAAAGTGATCACCAATCAGCAGATTCCCCAATAAGCTGAAAAGCACCTGGGATATCCAAATTGTCAAAGAATCATTATAAGTGGTTTGGAAATGTGTTTTAATGAGGTACTTGTCCCACGGGGAGAAGGCTTCACTCTAATTAAATATGAAGCCAAGATATTTTTTGCAGTTTTGTTTAAAGATGATTTGGGGAAGTCTTTTCAGTTATAAAAACTATATGACTCCCCCTTTGCACAAACTTTAAGCAGACTTTGCAGTATTACTAATATGTACCCAAACAACTATTAGGCAGATTTATCCTTTGTGAGGAACATGTTTGCAAACAGAAAGTTTCAGAGTTGACAGAAACACATGCATTCCAAATATATCAAATTACTGGAATTTGGAGTTTTAAAAACACAAACCACTGAGTTATAATGGCTGATAAAGGATAGATGGTCATTTTAGAATGTCTCTTCCACTGAAATAGAAGCTCGATCTTAGCAAGTGCACAAAAATGCATATTTGAATCTCTTGCTCTGCTTCTAAATTTATCCTAGAAATGGCTTTTAGAAATTTATGTTATGTCAGAGCTAAAGGTGATTTTAAGATAATGAGTTCAAAATTTCAAGTTCATTTTTAACTTTAGAAGCTACTATGCTTATACTGTTTGTAGAATACTTTTCTCTGGAAAAAGCAACACTACTTTAATACTATCATTAACTTTAGTAATTATTGAAGTGTATCATATTCTAGCAAATGCAGGTCTTTAGCTCTGTCTTACTTGTATCATGACACACTGAATTGTATTTTTGAGAAAAAATAAAACCATTAAGAAAAAGCTCAAAAGAGCATATAACTATCATATAGGCAATTTTACTAACTTCAGTTTCAAGCCAATTTTGTTATTCTTAACTTTATAAAGTATCTAGGCCATTTCAAATGCTTCTTTAAGTACCACTGCTAAATGTCATACATGGACAGATGTATTTGTAAAGATCTTATAAAACAAAAGTCAAAGTATTTCAATAATTTATTACTGAACTCTAGAACATACTGTTAAAGTGCTGCACACAATATGCCAGAAAATTTGGAAAACTCAGCAGTGGCCACAGGGCTGGAAAAGGTCATTTTCATTCCAATCCCAAAGAAAGCACAAACTACATTCCAATGCCAAAGAATGCACAAACTACAGCACAATTGCACTCAAAATTCTCCAAGCCAGGCTTCAACGTTACATGAACTATGCACTTCCAGATGTTCAAGCTGGATTTAGAAAAGGCAAAGGAACCAGAGATCAAATTACCAACATCCGTTGGATCATCAAAAAAGCCAGAAAGTTCCAGAAAAACATCTATTTCTGCTTAATTGACTATACCAAAGCCTTTGACCATGTGGATCACAACAAACTGTGGAAAATTATTAAAGACATGGAAATCCCAGACCACCTGACCTGCCTCCTGAGAAATCTGTGTGCAGGTCAAGAAGCAACAGTTAGAACTGGACATGGAACAACAGACTGGTTCCAAAAGGAAAAGGAGTGCGTCAAGGCTGTATATTGTCACCCTGTTTTTTTTTTTTGTTTTTTTTTTTTTTTTGAATGTTGAGTTTTATTTTCTTTTTTTTTTTAAATTTTATTTTATTTTTAAACTTTACATAATTGTATTAGTTTTGCCAAATATCAAAATGAATCCGCCACAGGTATACATGTGTTCCCCATCCTAAACCCTCCTCCCTCCTCCCTCCCCATTCCATCCCTCTGGGTGTCACCCTGTTTATTTAACCTATATCCACAGTACATCATGTGAAATGCTGGGTGGATGAAGCACAAACGAAACAAGATTGGTGGGAGAAATACCAATAATCTCAGATATGCAGATGACACCACCCTTATGGCAGAAATAGAAGAACCGAAGAGGCTATTGATGAAAATGAAAGAGGAGAGTGAAAAAGTTGGCTTAAAACTCAACATTAAGAAAATGAAGATCATGGCATCTGGTCCCATCACTTCATGGGAAATAGATGGGGAAACAGTGAAAACAGTGTCAGACTTTATTTTTCTGGGCTCCAAAATCACTACAGATGGTGATTGCAGCCATGAAATTAAAAGACGCTTACTCCTTGGAAGGAAAGTTATGACCAACCTAGATAGCATATTGAAAAGCAGAGACATTACTTTGCCAACAAAGGTCCATCTAGTCAAGGCTATGGTTTTTCCTGTGGTGTCATGTATGGATGTGAGAGTTGGACTGTGAAGAAATCTGAGCGCCAAAGAATTGATGCTTTTGAACTGTGGTGTTAGAGAAGACTCTTGAGAGTCCCTTGGACTGCAAGGAGATCCAACCAGTCCATCCTAAAGGAAATCAGTCCTGAATATTCATTAGAAAGACTGATGCTGAAGCTGAAACTCCAATACTTTGGCCACCTGATGCGAAGAACTGACTCACTAGAAAAGACCCTGATACTGGGAAAGATAAAGGGACGACAGAGAATGAGATGGCTGGATGGCATCACTGACTCTATGGACATGAGTTTGAGTAAGCTCCAGGAGTTGGTGATAGACAGGGAAGCCTGGTGCGCTGCAGTCCTTGGGGTTGCAAAAAGTTTGATACAACTGAGTGACTGAACTGAACTGAACTAGAACATGTGCTGCTGATTGAATACTGATGGAGCACTAAGCTGGAGACAACTCTGCCTATCACTGTAGATAAAAGTTTCTATGACTTGGCTTGTCTCCTCAAGGAGGTTAAAGCTCAGCAGAGGTGACTGCTTTTCCATATGTAGTTACATTTTATTTAATTATTTATGATAATAATTTCTTATCAACATGTGAAAATTATAATTCTTGTCACAAGATATTTATAAATTATAGTAATGGAGATTAGGAAAAACCTCTTAGATGTGATGATATATTAGACAAAACTGAGTAGTTTTTTCCTAGGAAGACTAAAACAGAAAAATAGGCTCACAAACAGGGAGGTGGGAAAAACCTTGCACAGTAAATCAGGTAATTTCTCATGGCTTTTTAATTGATTGTGTATGAGAGAGGATGGTATGACAGGAGATAAGTTTTAAGTTTGTGGGGGCCAAAACATACTAATGATTTGTACTTCCTACTCTGATAGTAGCTAGACATTTAAAGAGGACAGGAAAAATCAGATTTGCCTTTGTAGAAAGATTCAACACTGGAAGAAGATCACTTCTAATGATTTGTGCAAATATGAGGAAAGAGAACTAATTCAGAGGCCACTGAGATGAAAAGGATGAGATTTAAGCTTGACTTAAGTTTAACTTTCCAAGTTTGAGGTGTCCAACATAGTGTGGCAAATGTTTGAAAGAATTTTATTATTTTTTCAATAACTGCTATTTATTTTTTGTTAAATATCATACCTCTTGGTGCAGCAAAGAGAATTAACCTTACAGGACAATTACAACTCAATCTACTCTGATAATTTTCCAGTAAATTCTAGCTTAAAAGCTTAAGACAATTCAAAATATCTTCTCATAGAAAATAAGATTTTCAAGTACACAATAAAATATATGAATTTAAAACTACATATTAAAAATTAGATTATGAAGGGACTGCAAGGAGATCCAGCCAGTCCATTCTGAAGGAGATCAGCCCTGGGATTTCTTTGGAAGGAATGATGCTAAAGCTGAAACTCCAGTACTTTGGCCACCTCATGCGAAGAGTTGACTCATTGGAAAGGACTCTGATGCTGGGAAGGATTGGGGGCAAGAGGAGAAGGGGATGACAGAGGATGAGATGGCTGGATGGCATCACTGACTCGATGGACGTGAGTCTGGGTGAACTCCGGGAGTTGGTGATGGAAAGACAGGGAGGCCTGGCCTGCTACGATTCATGGGGTCGCAAAGAGTCGGACAAGACTGAACGACTGAACTGACTGAACTGAACTGAAGATAAATTTTTAAGAAGACCAGATTGATTTCTACAACTAAAGCAAAATTCTCTAGAAATTAGCTAGTTCGGTGTCACTGAACATATTCAGTTCAGTTCAGTTGCTCAGTCGTGTCCGACTCTTTGCAACCCCATGAATCGCAGCACGCCAGGCCTCCCTGTCCATCACCAACTCTCGGAGTTCACCCAGACTCACGTCCATCGAGTCAGTGATGCCATCCAGCCATCTCATCCTCTGTCGTCCCTTTCTCCTCCCGCCCCCAATCCCTCCCAGCATCAGAGTCTTTCCAATGAGTCAACTCTTTGCATGAGGTGGCCAAAGTACTGGAGTTTCTGCCTTAGCATCATTCCTTCCAAAGAAATCCCAGGGCTGATCTCCTTCAGAATGGACTATTGGATCTCCTTGCAGTCCAAGGGACTCTCAAGAGTCTTCTCCAACACCACAGTTCAAAAGCATCAATTCTTCGGTGCTCAGCTTTCTTCACAGTCCAACTCTCACATCCATACATGACCACTGGAAAAACCATAGCCTTGACTAGATGGACCTTTGTTGGCAAAGTAATGTCTCTGCTTTTCAATATGCTATCTAGGTTGGTCATAACTTTTCTTCCAAGGAGTAATCACCATCTGCAGTGATTTTGGAGCCCCAAAAGATAAAGTCTGACACTGTTTCCACTGTTTCCCCATCTATTTCCCATGAAGTGATGGGACCAGATGCCATTAGTTAAGGTCTAATCAGGGAAGTAGAACAACTATGATTAATGCTAAATAGAGATTTATTATAGGAAGTATATCATATACAAACCAGTCAATCCTAAAGGAAATCAATTCAGAGTATTCATTGGAAGGACTGATGATGAAGCTAAAGCTCCAGCACTTTGGCCACCTGACAGGAACATCTGACTCACTGGAAAAGACCCTGATGCTGGGAAAGATTGAGGGCAAGAGGAGAAGGGGGAGAGAGGATGAGATGTTTGGATGGCATCAGTGGACATGAGTTTGAGCAAACTCCAGGAGACAGTGAAGGACAGGGTAGCCAGGTATGCTGCAGCCTATGGGGTCACAAATAATTGGACATGAGTGAGCAACTATACAACAAATATTGGAAGTCCTAGGCAAGTGAAATTCCATAATTTGATGTTTAAGGAAATAAAGAATTACTGATAAATCTGCCTGAAGTGCTAGCTAGCACAGGTGGTAGGGCAAAAATTTTCAGGCAAATCCAACATACTACATACACCCAGGGACTAAATTGGAGATGTAAATGGGAGATCAGAGCAGCTTATGATAAACTCCTGTCTCTGTGAATCCACAGTCAGTCATATGGTGGGGGGCCTTGGCCAATGTTAGAATGGCCAGTGTTTGGGAAAACACTAGACAATGAACAGAAGACAAACTGGGACCCACAGAAGTTTGTCTGTGACCACACACTCATCTGAGACTAACAGCCACTGCTTTACTTCTAAATTCCAACCTTCATGCATGCTTCCCTTTTGGCCAACTCTAATCCACACCACATAATCTAGCTATGCCAACCTGGTATTCTTATACTTATATGTAACCATTTACACTTTCCCAAAAAATATATCACCAAAATCATGCTTTTGCTTACATTTATGCAATTCTGCCTTACAAAAAAGTTATGCTAATGCTTAGGCGAAAGAGATACATAGAGTCTCACTTATCCATGTTCTTCTAGTTGAGTCATACTCCTCCATTGATCTAAAACTCAAATACTGTGATATAAGGTTAACTGCTATAAACACATTTAATGTAGACAGGGAATGATAAGAAATGAAAAAAGGGGAACTGAGTAATTCACACACACATGCATTCAAATCAAAGCAAAGAAAAGCAGAACTACTAAAGTATATTTCACTATGACTAGTTAGGTGGTCATAGCTGCTATTGAAAACAGTCTTCTTCACTTTGCCCTCAGCAAACACCTTATCTACTCACAGTTCATTGCTTGGTCCATCTATCCAAACCATCATTCCTGATGGGTCTGTGCTAGCAACAGTATTGTCTGTATCTAGGTGTTTTATTTTCCTATTGAAATTTATCACATGATACAGAAGTTCCCCAGAAGGTCCCTTGCATTTAAGATATACTCTTCCCTGCCACCATGAATTAAATTGTGGACATGAACAACTCATTTTAACCGTGATACTCAGGACCACCTCTTCCAGAAAGTAACTCTCTTTTCTGCTATTAGTTCAGTGGCATGATTAACCCAAGGTAGCTGGGTGGAAGTTTCACCTTCTAATTCAGTAGAACCATAGCTTTGTCTCTATGAACACAGTTCTCCCTTGAAAATTAAGAACTAAAAATTAGCTAAGCCCAAATGTACAGACCCAGGAAGCAAAATTTCTGTTATAGAGTCTTCAGGAGTAACTGAGAGAAGCACTCACTGGTGCCATACCATGATCCCTGGTTATGAAAGAGTGCGGAGTGCGAATATTGGTTGCTCAATCAGAGGATATGCCACATTTTAAAAGACACTATTACAACCAAAGTGCTGCTTTTCACCTGAAGTCACATATGAGTCTTTAAGAGGCCATTAAATAATTCTATTAGTCCAGCTACTTCACGTGATGCGAAACATAAACCAGAGAATTATAGGAGCATGAGCCCATTGCTAAAATTCATTTGCTTTTAAGTAAGTTTGCTGCTCAGAAGTAGTGCTCTGTGGATTACTATGATGATAAACAAGACATTATAGAAATGATGGGTAATTTTGTTTGAAGTATTATTAGAAAGAAAAGTATGTCCATATCCATAGTAATTTTCTGTTTTAATGAGAACAGGGCACTGTTCCTATTACTATTGAGGTGTTCCAGTGTCATCAAACTGCTATATCATTGAGTCAATGTTGGAATCTCCTGTTGGCAAATGAGCACTCACAATGTCCAGAGTCTTTTTTTATATTATTATTTTTGGCCTTGGGTAAAAATCCATGTTACTGGGCCCATGTGATAAGCTCAAGTAATAAGCTGTAAAAGAGACTATTATGCAAGAACAAGGGAGGCTGAGGCAAGAGGCACTGACATCCCTGGAACAAGTCATTTTAACTACCTGATTACTAAGATTCTTTTCAGCTGAACTTTCTCTGGCAAGTATTGTTTAATAGAATAGAATAAAAAATACTTCTACTCTCTTTGCCTGAAAAAGACCATCCATAGTCAATTTCCTCAAGTCTATCTTGTCACCAATTTTCAAAATGATCTCTAAACATTCAGGATAATGATTCAGGCAAATCATTATCCACTGATAATAAATCACTGAAAATCTGCATCTCTGGCCTTCTCTCATTACACATAAAATAAACAGCAGGTACATTTCTAAAAGTTCTGCCGTTCTAAGAATTTTCTTTCACTACTTCTTGTACGCCATCCTTGAGGCAATAGCGCTAGATTTTTGCAACTTAGGGTGGATCCAGTATAATCGCTTAGAACCACCACTAAACCATAATTGATTTTTTGTGTTTCTTTTCAGTGAATTAGTCATAGGGAAACTTGCCATTAAGGCACAGCTTTGCATTGAAATGGCAACCCACTCCAGTATTCTTTGCTGGAGAATCCCAGGGGCGATGGAGCCTGGTGGGCTGCCGTCTATGGGGTCGCACAGAGTCGGACATGACTGAAGCGATTTAGCAGCAGCAGCAGCAGCAGCTGCATTGAAAGACAACCAGTAAATCAGGAAGAAAGATGGTAGGGAACAAAGTAGGGAAGACACTTGCTCACAGGACATAATGGCTTCATTCTACTCAAGCCCAACCTCATATATGTCACCCATGGGCACATCCAGCTGTCTGGTTTTGTGGGTCAAACCACATGCATTTCATGATGAGTCTCTCAGATCTCCTAGGAACTTGGCAGTCAGTGTTGAAGTGTTCACTTTCTACTAAAGCCCAGTGGCAAGAAAATTTGTCAGTTTTTCTGTTTTTAATTTTCTCTCCAAAGGAGAATATTGCCTACAGAGGATGGCATTAGCATTGCTATATCTGAAACACAGGTGTCACTCAAAGGCTCCACACAGCATCTCTGCTGCTCACTGATACCTCAAGCACAACTGTATACATCTAAAAATATATAGGAACAGAGTTTCGTTAATTGGGTATTGGAATCCCAGGAAGAGAGAGGATGAAACAGAAAAATATATTGAATGATTAAAGACCAAAAACTTCTCAAATTTGGAGAAACACATAAGTTTATAGTTTAAAGGATGTTCAATGACCTCCAAATAGAATACATGTTTTAAAAAGAAAAGAAACAAACCAGCTAAGACACATTGTAGATACTGGGAAAAATAAAATCACTACATCTACGACATCACTACTATATACAGTGGAGCAACAATTCAAATGTTTAAAGACATCTTACCTTTTAGTAGTCACTCCAGATCCTATATTAGGGTATGAAGTAGCAACAGTTGAACCCTGCTAACTGACAAGTCCATTTCAAGTGCACAGAATTCTCACTCCATTATTCAGTGCTTTCTCTTACAGAATTAATGCACAAGAATTATAAATGTTTAAGGAAAGTCAATGTTATGTATCTTGGCTTCCATAGAAACAAGACCTGACATAGAGATTATGCACAAGTGATTTTCAGGGAGTGATAAGAACCTCTATTAATTTAATGAGGAAAACAGGATAAGGGAGGATAAAGAGCTAATATGTTTTCTAAAGAAAGTTGAGCTTTTGTATCATAACACTAGGGCTATGGAGAATAAATTACATGGCAGAACTGTCCCCACCTTAATGAAAGGGGCCTTTTGTAACCCTTGCCTCAGTCAGTCATTATCTGCAGTTTTCCCACAGGAGAAATGTGATTTCCCAGGTAAAGTGGCTGAGTGCAGTTCTCTCAAAGAAAGAAACTGTAAACTGTGAACTGTTTGCAGTCAACAAATATCATCAAATAGAGAATGGTAAAATTAGCCTGATAAAGGATGACTGAATAGGGTACAAATGACATTTACTACAGACAATAACACGAAAGAAAAACATCAAGACACAAATTTTAAATCTAGTGCTGACTGGATAAGAAATAATTGAGGGGAAAAAAGATAGAAGTCTTAACTGTTAATCTTCAGAAGATGTGAGAAGATTTTTCCATCAACTAAACAAAAGTGTAACACTACTTTTAAGAAGAAAGATTACTTATCTGTAATCATCCTAAACTTAGAGTGGTGGCAGGGAGAAAAACAAATAAGAAAAAAATAACTGAAGTTGCTAGAAAGTCACCAAAGGCAGACAGGCACTAAATAGAAAACAACTAAAAAATAAACCAAAAAATGCTGCACAGTGGATGAGGTCAACATCTAACCAGATTTTTCACAAAGGGCGTTACTCAGTTTATAGGCTATGTGAGGTCAACTCCCAAGCAAACAAATGGAAGCCTTAAAAAGCTAAGGCTTCAGAAGTCAGAGTTCTGGACTGCCTGGAAGGCTAGATGAAGCCACAGTTAAGGAGAGGCCACACATTATCAGTAACTATCATTCAATTCTTGGTGATTTCCAAAATGCTTGTGTATAAGACAACAATCCAAGAAAATTAAAATAAAGCAATATTTGGAGGGTTAACTAACTGGAATAGAAAATTTAACCAACATGAGGAGCTGGAAAGACATAATTTGGAGTCCTACTGAGTTAGAATAGCTTAGGAAGCACATCACATTTTCCACTGAAACTCTGTAATATCTGTGTCTTATGAAGCAGACACATATTTCTTGGCTAAGAGATATGATCTATGATTAAGGACACACCTATGCCTCAAAAATTGAAAACCAAACCTCCAAAGGATCGTGATATCCTAGTAATTTCATTCCCTGTCCAGGCAAAACTAAACACTCTTTAGATAAAGGTAACAAATTCCAGAGTCTTTATAATGCATCATCTACAAAGTTTGGTATATAAAAGTATATTTACTATGCATTTCAAATAGCAGAGAATTGTGAAGCATAATCAAGAGAAAAACCACACAACTTAAGAAGATATATAGACCAATAGGGTGCTCTGCAAATTAACTTTGTAAATGCGACAAAAATTTATCAAAAACTGGTCAGTAAAACGGGTTACATAATAGCTAACATTAAAATAGGTAAAAATCATTACCCTCCCTGACCAAAACAAAAACCAACCAAACAAAATAAAAAAAAAATTGAGAGAAATTTTAACATTGAAAGAAAATGTCACCCAAATGTTAAAATAACCTCATATTATGCCTCATGTTAACCTCATGATAAGCCTCATATTTTGTATATATAATCTCTAGGGAAAGCAACCTACCTTCTTTAGCATTCTAATTTTTCTACTTTCTTGCTTTTCACAAGGATTCAGTTTTAAGTACTCTTTATGTTACAATATTAAAATCAGTTCCAAAATCATCTACAACCCTAAAGATGATTAGCTGTAACTTCTACAAATGTGTGCAGTATGTTCAAGGGAATGCAAAACAGCATGAAATCTATTTTCCAATTTCTATTCTATACCATAAAATAACATTTCATATGTATTAATAATGGAAAATATATTAACAACAACACTCTAATACTGATACCACTCTGCTATTTGCTTTCTTTGACTCACTGTAAGTACTGAGTTTTAGCAACCCCGCTGAATGTTTCCTCTGTTCTACAGCTTCATTTTAAAAATAGTATAATAAAACTATGGTATTTTGATAATAATTCCTTAAAAAATAGCCTCTATCACAAGAAGACTGACAAGCTAAATCCAAAACAAAATGTAAATGAATTAATGAAATGGCTTTAAAAAGAATGTGGGTATTTGACTAATATAATTAAATATCATCCTTATATAGGAGCAATTGAAAAGACTGAAAAACATCAGTTTTCATTAGCTGTAGCAAGCATTTATCTCCTAATCAGATATAAACTTCATGAGGATTGAGTTAGAACAAATGAAGAAAGTTACAAATTATAACAGAAAAAAATTAAATAGCAAAGGAATAAATACATTCTGATCTTAGCTAGAAATATTAAGTGCTATAGAAATATCTGATCTCATCAAGCTAATTTATAACTTTAACATTTCAAATTAAAATCTGAAAATAATTTTAAAGAAATAACATAAAATACTAAAATTTATAAGGAGATGTAAAAGCAGGCAAGAACATTACATTTTATTCTGATCATGAATAACTTAAGACGGAGAAAAGGAGATAAGAGTGACGAAGTGACCTACCTTTTATCATGATGATCCACTTTATTTAAAACCAAATCATACCAAGTCAATAGGTCAATAAAGATGAAGAAAAAGTGTGCATTTATAAACAAATGCAATTTTTTGATAATTTTTTTACCAAGTCTTGAATAAAATTTGAAACAAAATAAGACTAAGTGTGAAGAATGAAAATTAGTATATCCCATTAGAAAATTCTGACAGTGACATAAGGAACTGAAACATACCTGTTAAACTATAAAGATTTGTAAGAACAGGATGAATTTTAAAAGACTCAACTGACCAAAGAACTTGTAATGTTTCTTACCTTTCTGAAGAAACAAAAGTTCTTGTTTATGGAGCCAAGTAAAACTCATTGAAGAGTATTCAGTGCATATTTTTGAAATTCCTTAAAAAAAAAAAAGAACAAGTTAGCTGTACCACAGCTTTGGGAATATGCATATTATATATGAAAGTGTTAGTCACTCAGCTGTGTCTGACTCTTTTCAATCATATGAACTATAGCCCAGCCAGTCTCCTCAGTCCATGCGTGGAATCTCCAGGCAAGAATACTGGAGTGGGTAGCCATTTCCTTCTCCAAGGGATCCTCCTAACCCAGGGATCGAACCCTAGTTTCCTGGATCACAGGCAGATTCTTCACCATCTGAGCCACCAAGAAAGGCCCATATATTATACATTTATAGGTATAAATTCATAGTATATAACAAATGATATATGTGAATATAATGTGTAATAAATTAAATAATAAATTTTATACCTAGAAATACATATATATTGATATATAGGTATAAATAGATATAAATACTTGCGTGTGTGTGTGTGGTTAGCCGCTCAGTTATGTCTGACTCTTTGCAATGCCATAGACTAGCCCACCAAGCTCCTCTGTCCATGGGGATTCTCCAGGCAAGAATACTGGAGTGGGTTGCCATGTCCTTCTCCAGGGGACCCTTCCAACCCACGGATCAAACCCAGGTCTCCCGCATTATGGCGGTTTCTTTACTGTCTGAGCCACCAGGGAAGCACAAATATTTACATATGTCATATTATATATTATATTAAAAAAAACATTCAAGGAGAAGAAAGTAACAATAAACATCTTATTGCACAAATTTTCAAAGACAAATATTAAAAGTTGTTTGAAAGAGTATTTTTACTTTAAATAATTATTAGACCATTTTTGAATGTCTGCAATCTTTTCAAAGGAAAAACAGCTATGGCAAATTTGTCTATGGATACACTACTTAGATAAATATGAGCAGATGGCTTGATAAAGCTAGCCAAATCTCCGTCCAAGTTATATGCTTTGTGTGGGTAAATTTTACATAATGATTAGATGAGTTGAGAGGTCGATATTGAAATGAAAGTAGAAAAGCATTTCTAAATCAGGTATATGATATGTTAGAATTAAGTCAGTGCATGATATTGAGTGCAATATGTCACAGTATTTCCACTCATTTAATTAGGCATAATTATGGTGAAATTGTAAAGTGTGCAAAATGCAGAGCATCACACAGCATATCTTTAGTTATAAAAATGTACATACACTTTATAAAGAGTTCTCTGTTAAGGTAACCATGGAGGACTTTTAATTCTATATCTTTCTCATGTAGATAAATTAATGTTGCTGTGGGAATTTTAACTTCGGAATTTCCTGACTCTCACATGCTTAATTTCTCAGTGTTAATGTTCCAATACCAGATCTGAATGACTACACATCATGGATATTTCTATCTGCTCAAGATGTTTCTAGAATGTAATGTTTAACCTTTAAAACAAATACTTGAGAGGGTAGAGGCAAAAAAAAAAAAAAAAAGAAACAATGAGAATCTGTTCAGCTGATTAGCAAAAAAACCTCTTTATTTACAGTTGAATGAGGGCATGAAAAGGAATGAACTCCCACAGTAGAGACATAAGGTGGAGAAATGACAGAAAAGTAATGATTATAAGTGTAAAATGTGTGGGAAAAAACCCCCTCGGACTGTGGAGGAAATGTCCAAATTATACAACTTAATAATCAGTACTTGAGATTAAAAACATACAACTTCATTTTAATAAGTTTCATTGAGTTAAACAATACAAAGCAAAAAGAACATTTTGAGATAATTTACTAATATATGCTCACAAAGATAACTTAGAATGAGATGTGATGCTGATGGTTGGTACCGTAGGGAGATTTTGAAATATTAGTATGCCTCCCTCAGGAAGGATTTGGCATAAGCAACCATGTATGGAGGTGCTCTCCTGTGTATACAGATACTGCTGGTATTCTGCTTAATTGTTTAAGCCAGGAAAGTGGGCAGAAAGAAATGTATCATTATGATCTGTCATATTTATAACAGAACCTCATGCTTGGAGACTATAGTGGCTAACTGGACGCACTACATTTTTAACAAACGAGGCTCATAAGCCTGCCTTCCATATGATCAGGTGCTTGGAGGATTCCTGGAACACAGACATCTGTGAGAATGACACCATTTAGAGAGTTGGATGATACCAGTGAGGGCTCCCTGACTCTTACTTGCTCAACTCCTCCTCTAATGGGACACCATTTCTCCTTCCCTCCAGTTCTGTTCGATACATACATGTGATTTCTATCTCATTCCTAATTATCATTCACTGACTGGGAAAAGTTGAATAGGTATCTCAAAGCAAGGGATATGTGTGTTAGGATTAGTATCCCAAAGTTTTTGCTGTGATAGGAAAATATTCGTTTCTAAAATTTATTCATCATTTAAATTTTAAATACTTTGTAACACTTTTCATCTCGCCTATTTCCTGACTTTAATACAGGTAGAATTTGTATTGCATTTTTAAATGAGAAACAAAAAAGTGTCTTTCTGTGTGTGCATGTTGCATTACAGTGAATTAAAATGAGGTTTAAAAAAAATAAATGAGGTTTTAAATGCTGGAAAACGTCTGACAGTAAGTTCTCACAAGGAACTTTAGAAACTAATTTGTTCAAGTGAAACAGATAAGCGCTGAGTCTTATCACCAAATAACCTAACCACCAAAAAAGAAGTGCCTTGATTAAAAAAAAATACATTATTTTTATATCATTAGTACCATGTAAGTATTTATTATATAAGCCACTGGGTTCGCAAAATACAAGCTGACAGCCTTGGTCCTATAAACGTAAATCATCTAGGGAAAAACTACAGAATGCATTAAAAGATATTGGTAATTGAATGTCTATTTATTCTGTGTGAAGGAAAGTGAGTGCTTATTGCATCCTTTCCTCACTTTTTTTTTAATTAATTTTATATTTAAACTTTACATAATTGTATTAGTTTTGCCACACATCAAAATGAATCCGCCACAGGTATACATGTGTTCCCCATCCTGAACCCTCCTCCCTCCTCCCTCCCCATACCATCCCTCTGGGTCGTCCTAGTGCACCAGCCCCAAGCATCCAGTATCGTGCATCGAACCTGGACTGGCAACTCGTTTCATACATGATATTTTACATGTTTCAATGCCATTCTCCAAAATCTTCCCACCCTCTCCCTCCCCCACAGAGTCCATAAGACTGTTCTATACATCAGTGTCTCTTTTGCTGTCTCGTACACAGGATTATTGTTACCATCTTTCTAAATTCCATATATATGCATTAGTATACTGTATTGGTGTTTTTCTTTCTGGCTCACTTCACTCTGTATAATAGGCTCCAGTTTCATCCACCTCATTAGAACTGATTCAAATGTATTCTTTTTAATGGCTGAATAATACTCCATTGTGTATATGTACCACAGCTTTCTTATCCATTCATCTGCTGATGGACATCTAGGTTGCTTCCATGTCCTCGCTTTCTTAATGTCACTTCTCCTTTCAGATATGATAGATGCCAAGTTGCCTAGTGACTTACTCTTTTGCTCAGATTCAAAGCCTTCCTCGTTTGCTTTTGTGGCACCACAGCACATACTTTCAGACTTTGTACTGCTCTCTTCTTCTCTCAACATAGTCAAATGATCAGATATTAATTATATATTATGCTGTTTATTGCAACTACTGAGAAATATTGGGAAATTTGGAAAAAATTAAAAAACAACTATTATTTCCAGAATTTCAAATTCAGTGGAAGAAGAGTTACATGTATGTTAGTAACTTTAACAAATTAGAAAATAGCATCAAAGACATTGCTGAAAACTGAAGGAAAAGTGGTGGATTAGTCATTAAGTTGTGTCTGACTCTTGTGACCCCATGGACTGTAGCCCTCCAGGCTCCTCTGTTTATGGGATTTCCCAGGCAAGAATACTGAAGTGGGATGCCATTTCCTTCTCCAGGGGATCTTCCCAACCCAGGAATTGAAACTGGGTTTCCTGCATTGCTGGAGAAGGCAATGGCAACCCACTCCAGTACTCTTGCCTGGAAAATCTCATGGGTAGAGGAGCCTGGTAGGCTGCAGTCCATGGGGTTGCTAAGAGTTGGACATGACTGAGCGACTTCACTTTCACTTTTCACTTTCATGCATTGGAGAAGGAAATGGCAACCCACTCCATTGTTCTTGCCTGGAGAATCCCAGGGACAGGGAAGCCTGGTGGGCTGCCGTCTATGGGGTTGCACAGAGTCGGACACGACTGAAGCGACTTAGCAGCAGCTCCTGCACTGCAGGTGGATTCCTTACTAACTGAGCTATGAGCAAAGGACAAGTACAGACAAATCAGAGATAAGGAAATATATGCAAAAAAGAAGAAAAACAAAAGAAGAAATATGGAGGCAGAAAGATTCAGGATATACAAGGGAATATCATTTATGCTGGTGTAGAACAGTTCAGTTCAGTAGCTCAGTCGTGTCCAACTCCTTGCGACCCCATGCACTGCAGCACGCCAGGCCTCCCTGTCCATCACCAACTCCCAGAATCCACTCAAACTCATGCCCATTGAGTCGGTGATGCCATCCAACCATCTCATCCTCTATCATCCCCTTCTCCTCCCACCTTTAAACGTTCCCAGCATCAGGGTCTTTGCAAAAGAGTCAGTTATTCGCATCAGGTGGCCAAAGTATTAGAGTTTCATCTTCAACATCAGTCCTTCCAATGAACATTCAGGACTGATTTCCTTTAGGATGGACTGGTTGGATCTCCTTGCAGTCCAAGGGACTCTCAAGAGTCTTCTCCAACACCACAGTTTGAAAGCATCAATTCTTCAGTGCTCAGCTTTCTGTATAGTCCAACTCTCACACCCATATATGACTACTGGAAAAACCATAGCCTTGACTAGATGGAACTTTGTTGGTCAAGTAATGTCTCTGCTTTTAAATATGCTATGTAGGTTGGTCATAACTCTTCTTCCAAGGAGCAAGCATCTTTTAATTTCATGGCTGCAGTCACTATCTGCAGTGATTTTTGAGCCCCCAAAAATAAAGTTTCTCACTGTTTACCCATCTATCTGACATGAAGTGATGAGACCAGATGCCATGATCTTAGTTTTTTGAATGTTGAGTTTTAAGCCAACTTTTTCACTCTCCTCTTTCACTTTCATCAAGAGGCTTTTGAGTTCCTCTTCACTTTCTGCCATAAGGGTGGTGTCATCTATATATCTGAGGTTATTGCTATTTCTCCTGCCAATCTTGATTCCAGCTTGTGCATCATCCAGCCAAGCATTTCTCATGATGTACTCCACATATAAGTTAAATAAGAAGGGTGACATAGAGCCTTGACGTACTCCTTTTCCTATTTGGAACCAGTCTATTGTTCCATGTCCAGTTCTAACTGTTGCTTCCTAACTTGCATACAGATTTCTCAAGAGGCAGGTCAGGTGGTCTGGTATTCCCATCTCTTTCAGAATTTTCCACAGTTTTGGTGATCCACACAGTCAAAGGCTTTGGAATAGTCAATAAAGCAGAAGTAGATGTTTTCCTGGAACTTTCCTGCTTTTCAATGATCCAACAGATGTTGGCAATTTTTGATCTCTGGTTCCTAGAATGGTGATTGAGGGTAAACAGTCAAAGTGTGTCCACTAGATCACCCTGGTTTAAAACCACAGAAGGCCCTCTATGCTATCTTGAGGAATGTAGGTTTCCTCTATGGGCAAAGATAAGCAAGGATTTTTGAGTAAGGGTGAAAATGAAAGTGTTAGTCATTCAGTTTTGTCTGACTCTTTGCGACCCCATGGACTGTAGCCCGCCAGGCTCGTCATTCCATGGAATTCTCCAGGCAAGCATACTGGAGTGGGTAGCCATTCCTTTCTTCAAGATCTTCCTGACCCAGGAATCAAACCTGGGTCTCCCTCATTGCAGGCAGATTCTTTACCACTCGAGCCACCAGGAAAGCCCTGAGTAATGGATAGACATGATTCAATTCATGATTTAGTAAGGATATTCTGGAACATAGTGGTAACTAATTTTAACATATAAAGAAAACAATTGATATTAAAATATTTTATAATTTTAGTGACAACTAAATTGAAGGTCAGAACTCAATTACTAAGAGTAGAAAAGGAACGGATGAGATGAATGTGAGAAATATTTGAAAGGTAAATTTAAAGACAGAAACACAATTGCCATCAAGAAAATCTTATAACTCCCCTATGTGACTTACCTTAAAACCTACAGGGGCAGAAATATATGCACTTTTATTTTATTATTTGTTTGTTGTTGTGTTGATTCCACATTCCCCAGAAGAACATTTGGCACATGGTAGGTAACCAATACAAAATTATGAAATAAATTAACCAAAACTATCTTGATATCAATTCAGAATACTAAATAATAAATAGGTCTCCGTCAGAGTCAGAATGCAGAGAAGGAAATGGCACCCCACTCCAGTACTCTTGCCTGGAAAATCCTATGGACAGAGGAGCCTGGTAGCCTCCATGGGGTTGCTAAGAGTGGTACACGACTAAGCGACTTCACTTTCACTTTTCACTTTCATGCTTTGGAGAAGGAAACGGCAACCCACTTCAGTGTTCTTGCCTAGAGAATCCCTGGGACAGGGTAGCCTGGTGGGCTGCTGTCTATGGGGTCGCACAGAGTCAGACACAACTGAAGTGACTTAGCGGCAGCAGCAGCAGCAGCAGAGTCAGAATGGCATTAATTAAACCTGATTTCCTAGTTCTTAGTCAAATAATTTAATTAAATTAATCACTGTCAAAGAAGATAAGATTGAGAGTAACTACAGGGCACTATTTTAATCATCATGGCACAAAGATAGATAGGATTTTTGTCTAAGTTTTTTCTTATTCTGAAATCTACTGGAAACTTATATTTGGAAAAACAAATAAGGCATTTTCACTTAAAGTAGTTCATAAATCAAAACTTTAAAGGATAAATTCTATTAGCAAGTTTCTAAAGAAACCCGTTCAGTTCCACGAGGCAGATAGTTCAAGCCAAGGCTATATGAATCATGGAGGTACAACTGAGTTTCCTTACTTCTATCTTTTCCAAGACACATTTCCCTACCAGTAATTATGAATCAAGTTCTCTCCAAAATAAAACCTAAGGGAACTCATACTTATGAAACTGTTTTATTCTGCTTTAATTATCATTTTATGAAAGTCTTAACTTAAAATCTTGAGTGGTTATACGAAATTTAAGAGATATAAAATTTCAAAGGAGTTATAAAAGTATTTCAAAAAGTAATCTCTTGGATTAGTTTGGAGGGTGAGCAAAAAGCAACATTAGAAAACCCAGCTTCCACGTGCCCCCACAAAGATCAACAATCGAACCAATATACATGAACAAAAAAATAGCTCCAAAAGACCTCTGGAGCCCACTTAGGAAGAATTAGCAACACGGTGAAACAAACAAACCAACCTGAGAATAAATGTACAAGAAAAAAAGGAAGATGACTGCTTTGCCTGGATCATCCCATCCCCCAAAAGGTATTGTTCAGCACCAAGAAAGAACACCCCAGCTAGGAGCTCCTTTTGCCAGGAAATGAAGAATGAGGTGAACGACTTGGCTTCCCCACCCTCACAGAGCACCACACAAGATCCCAGTCTGGTTTCACCTCACACAGATTGGCAAAGCTGAGACATATTGAGCCAGCTTGGAACAGGGAAGAAAAGCAGAGAGTATTATTAGCAGACGTGCAGCAGAACTGATCACAGTTCACAGAGACTGCCTCTGTAACAAACTCAGCAGATTTTGCCATGGATGAAGCCAACAGCCAGCACAGCTGCCATGGACCCCCTGTGATCTCTCCAGCTTTCTCTCCACAGGTATTTGCTATCACGACACCAGCTGCCTGAGTCTCTCCCCAACCTCAGCAAAGCCAAGGAGCCCCACTTGCAGCCAGCTCAGGCTTCTGCAGTTGTGTAAGTGCAAGACACGAGCCTGGAACATCCCAGCTGACTCCCACCGCTGTGCCCATGTTTGTGGCTAACCCCTCCAGCTATGCAACTAAACCCATTAGTCTGATGCCTGGCATCGACATCCACAGCAGTATGCACACACAAGGAGAGAGAGTAAAGCAGTGAACGAGCACATCCATAGATAGGGTCCCCACTGCTGCTTGCAGGCCAGAGCAGACCCCACCTTCTGTTATCGACCGGCATCATCACAACAACCTGTAGCCAACCCTTCCAGCTGTGCACGTGTATGTCCCCAGCCTACCTCACTGAAGTTTGCTCACTGAGTGAAGAGTACACAGCCACAGGCGAGCACACAGACGTCCAGAGCCTCCGCAGCTGCCAAAGAGCCCACTGTCGGCCCCTACCCTTGTCACGTGCCCTGGATGCATGCCTAGTCATGTCCAGCTCTGTGTGAACCCATGGACTGTAGCCTCTCAGGCTTCTCTGTCCATGGGATTCTCCAGACAACAGTACTGGAGTGGGTTGCCGTTTCCTACCTCAGGGGATTTTTCCCAGTCAAGGATAGAACCCAGTCTCTTGCAACTCCAGCATTAGCAGGCAGAGTCTTTACCATTAGCACCACTGGGAAAGTCCCTAGCCACGTGCCCAACTTCTCATCATTATGAATGTATCTGCAACTGGCTCCTGATCCAGTTAAAGGAGCAAAGAGAAAAAAAGAAGTCCCTTCCTATCAAAAAAATCACTCTAAATGTAATGTACTGAATTCCCCAATAAAAAGGTATAGAGTATACTATTTTTTAAACAGTATATGGATTAAAAAAAACAAAGACCCAATTTTATGCCACACTGTGTACTAGAGAAACACTACAGCTTTAAGTTACATATATAGGCTCCAAGTGAAAGGACAACAAAAACATATTTCATGCCAGCAAATTGAAACCAAAAGAGAACATAGGTAACTATACTTACAGCAGATGAAACAGACTTTAAGCCAAAAACAGTGACAAGAGAAAAAAAAAAAAAAAAGGTCATTATATCATGATGAAAAATGAAAGTGTTAGTCACTCTGTCACATCCCACTCTTTGTGACCCTACTGACTGCAGCCTGCTAGGCTTCTCTGTCCATGGGATTTCCCAGGCAAGACACTGGAGTAGGTTGCCATTCCCTTCTCCAGGGGACCTTCTCAACCCAGGGATAGAAGCTGGGTCTCCTGCATTGCAGGCAGATTCTTTACTGTCTGAGCCACCAAGTAAGCCCATATATATGGGTTTTATTTATCAAGATATACTTATCAAGATACATATATATATGATTTATCAAGACATAACAATCAAATATATGCAATTCCACATCCAACAGATCTGAAGGGAGGTATAGAAAACCAATACAATAACTAGGACTTTCTGTATTCCACTTCCAACCATAGATAGATCATCCAGACACCAAAGAAGGAAATAATGGATGTGACATTTTTAGATTAAATGTAAATTACATACATAAACAAAAATTTCCATCCAACAATGGTAGAATACACTTTCTTCTCAACTGCATACAAAACATGCTCCAGGATAGATCACATGACTGGTTACAAAATAAGTAGTAGCAAATTTAAGAAGACTGAAATCATACCAAGTTATCTTTTCTGACCACAGTGGTATGAAAGTAGAAATAAATAACAGAATGAAAGCTGGAAGATTTACAAATAGTGGAGATTAAACAACATCCTGAAGGACTAATGGGTAAAGGAGAAATCAAAAGGAAAATCAAGAAATGTCTTGAAACCAATGAAAGTCTAAGTACAATTACACTTTGTCCTATATCAAAAGCCTACAGGACACTGTGAAGCAGTTCCAAGAGGGGAGAGTTTTGTGATAAACACCTACATTAAGAAGCAAGAGAGAACTCAAATAAACCACCTCACATTATACCTCAAAGAACTAGAGAAGGAAGAATTAGGCCCAAAGTTAGCAGAAGTAAGGAAACGACAAAAATCAGAGTGGAAATAAGTGAAAAAGAGACCAGAAAACCAATAGAAAAGTGAAACTACAAATTGTTTTTTAAATAAATAAAGAGGACAAACACTTTACTAAACTAAGAAAAAGTGGGAAGACTCAAAGTCAGGACACTGCTATATTTAAAATGGAAAACCAATAAGGACCTACACTATAGCACAAAGAACTCCGCTCAATTTTATGGGGAAGCCTGGATTGCAGGGAATTTGGGGAAGAAAAGATACATGTTTGTGTACAACTGAGCCCCTTTGCCATCCACCTGAAACTACCACATTTCTAATCAGTTATACTACAGTATAAAATAAAAAGGTTAATTAAGAAATAAATGAAAGAGGAGACATTAAAACTGATACCACACACATGCAAAGGATCACCATGAACAATTATATGCCAATTAACTGGATGACCTGGAAGAAACAGATACATACCTAGAAGCATACAACTTACCAAGACTGTATAATGAAGAAATAGAAACTCTGAAGAGATCACTAAGGAATAAGGAGAAGGAATCAGTTAAAGAAAAATCTTCCCAACACAGTAAAGTCTAGGGCCAGATGAGTTCACTGGTGAATTCTACCAGGTATTTTAAAGAAGAATTAATATCAATTCTTCTCAGTCTTCCAAAATATTGAAGAGGAAGGGGTACTCCCAAACTAGTTTTACAAGGCCAGCATTATCCTGATACCAAAGCCAGATAAGAATACAAGAAAAGAAAATTATAAAATAATATCCCTGATAAATATACATGCATAAATTATAAACAACATATTAGCAACCCAAAGTTAGCAGCATATTACATGGATCACTCACCACCATCAAATGGGATCTGTCCATGGGAGGCAAGGATGTTAATATATAAGCAGATTAATAAAAGTGATACAATACATGAATGGAATTAAGTATTAAAAAATCATACATTCATCTAACAGAGGCAGAAAAAACATTTGATAAAATACCATATCCTTTTTGAGATAAAAACATTCAACAAACTGAGTATACACAGCATGTATCTTCAGACAATGTAGGTCATATATGATAAACCCATAATCAACATTATACTCAATGGTGAAAGGCTGAAAACTTTTTCTCTAAGATCAGAAAAAGACAAGCACTCTGACTCTCACCACTTCAATTAAACACTGTGTTGGATGTCCTAGCCAGAAAATAGACAAGAAAAGAAATAAATGGATCCAAATAAGAAAGGAGGAAATAAAACTGTCTTTGTTTTCAGGTGATATAATCTAATACAGAAAAAATAATAAAGACTCCACCAAAAACTACTAGAATTAATGGACAGATTTAGTGGTTTCAGGATACAAAATAAACACACAGAACACAGTTTGGTTTCTATATAACAAAATATCTAAAACAGAAATAAATAAAACGATCCCATTTACAGTAGTATAAAAAATAATAAAACACTTAAGAATAATTTTAACCAAGGAGATGAAAGAACTGTACTGCAAGACTTTCATAAAAGACATTGAAGGTGACACAAATGGAAAGATATTCCATGTTCAAGGTTTGGAAAAGTTGTTATTGTTAAAATATTCATATCACCCAAACCCATCTATAGATGCACTCCCTACCAAGATTCCAATGGTGTTTTCCAGAGATGGAAAAGACAACCTTAAAGTTCATATGTGAAAGACCCTGAATAGCCCAAGTAATCCTGAAAAAGAATAAGAAGGTCAACATCATCATGCCTCACACTTCCTGATTTCAGGCTTTACTATAAAGCTATAATATTCAAGATAGTATTGTAATTATTGGTATAAATATAGACACTCAAATTAATGTAACACAATGATGAGCCCAGGTATACAACTTATTCAAGTAATTTCAAATCCAAAAAGATGATGCTGTTAAAGTGCTGCACTCAATATGCCAGCAAATCTGCAAAGTTCAGCAGGGGCCAAAGGACTGGAAAAGGTCAGTTTTCATTCCAATCTCAAATGGCGATGGCAAAGAATGTTCAAACTACCACACAATTGCATTCATCTCACACACTAGCAAAGTAATACTAAAAATTCTCCAGACTTCAACAGTACATGAACTATGAACTTCTAGATGTTCAAGCTGGTTTTAGAAAAGGCAGAGGAACCAGAGATTAAATTGCCAAACATCCGTTGGATCATAGAAAAAGCAAGAGAATCCAGAAAAACATCTACTTCTACTTTATCAATTACGCCAAAGTCTCTGACCTGTAGATCACAACAAACTGTGGAAAATTCTTAAAGAGATGGGAATACCAGACCACCATACCTGCCTCCTCAGAAATATGTATACAGGTCAAGCAACAGTTAGAACTGGACAAGGAACAACAGACTGGTTCCTAATTGGGAAAGGAGTATGTCAAGGCTGTATATTGTCACTGTGCTTATTTAACTTATGTGCAGAGTACATCATGAGAAATGCTGGGATGGATGAAGCACAAGCTGAAATCAAGATTGGTGGGAGAAATAGCAATAACCTCAGATACACAGATGACACCACCATTATGGCAGAGTGAAGAGGAACTAAAGAGCTTCTTGATGAAAGTGAGAGAGGAGAGTGAAAAATCTGGCTTAAAACTCAACATTCAAAAAATGAAGATCATGGCATCCAGTCCGATCACTCCATGGCAAATGGATGGAGGAAAAAAATGGATAAAGTGACAGACTTTATTTTCTTGGTCTCCAAAATCACCGTAGATGGTAACTGCAGCCATGAAATTAAAAGACGCTTACTCCTTGGAAGGAAAGCTATGACCAACCTAGAGAGCATATTAAAAAGAAGAGCCATTACTTTTCCAACAATGGTCTGTCTAGTCAGAGCTATGGTCTTTCCAGTAGTCGTGTATGGATGTGAGAGTTGGACTATTAAGAAAGCTGAGCGCTGAAGAACTTGATGCTTTTGAACTGTGGTGTTGGAGAAGACTCTTGAGAGTCCCTTGGACTGCAAGGAGATCCAACCAGTCCATCCTAAAGGAGATCAGTCCTGGGTGTTCATTGGAAGGACTGATGCTGAAGCTTAAACTCCAATACTTGGGCCACTTGATGCAAAGAGCTGCCTCATTCATTTGAAAGGACCCTGATGCTGGGAAAGATTGAAGGTGGGAGGAGAAGGGGATGATAGAGGATGAGATGGTTGGATGGCATCACTGACTCAATGGACATAAGTTTGAGTAGGCTCCAGGAGTCAGTGATGGACAGGGAAACCTACTGTGATGCAGTCCATGGGGTCACAAAGTGTTAGACATGATTGAGTGACTGAACTGAACTCAAGTAATATTTGACAAGGGAGACAAAACTACTCAATAAGCAGAGGATAGTGTCTTCAATAAATGGTGCTGGGAAAACCAGAAAACCACATGACAGAAGATGAAATCAGGAATCTCTTACATCACTTACAGAAATGAATGTGAAATGTATTAAGGACTTAAAGCCCTGAAACCATAAAACTAGAAGAAAGCATTTAGGAACTTAGCCTTGGTAGTAATTTCCTGGACAGGACACTGAAAGCACAAACAAACAAACAAACAAACAAAAAAACTGATTAACTGGGATGACACTGGACTAAAAGGCTTCTGCACAGCAAAAGAAATGAAATAAAATGGCACCCTTCAGGATCAGAGAAAATATTTACAAACCATATATTTAATAAGAGCTTAGGGTTTACAAAGTGTTGGACATGACTGAGTGACTTTCACTTTAGTGTGCAAAACATATAAAGAAAGCATACAACTCAACAGCAAAATAAATAAATTTGATTCTTTAAAAAGGGAAAAGAAAATAGGAAATTTTTCCAAAGAAGATGCAGACAAATGGCCAACAGGTACATGAAAAGATGTCCAACATTACTAATCATCAGAGAAAGCAAGTCAAAACCACAATGAGATATCATTTCACACCTATTAGAATGGCTAGCATCAAAAAGACAAGAGATAAAAATGCTGGCAACACTGAGGAAAAGGGAACCCTTATACACTATTGATGAGAATGTAGACAGTGTATTAAAAAGCAGAGAAATGGCTTCACCAGCAAGGCTTTGTATAGTCAAAGCTATGCATTTTCCAGTAGTTAAGTACAGATGTGAGAGTTGGACCATAAAGAGGGCAGAACACCAAAGAACTGATGCTTTCAACCTGCAGTGCTGGAGAAGACTCTTGAGACTCCCTTTGACAGCAAGGAAATCAAAGCAGTCAATCCTAAAGGAAATCAATCCTGAATATTTATTGCAAAGACTGATGCTAAAACTGAAGCTCCAATACATTGGCCACCTGATGCAAAGTGCTCATCATTGGAAAAGACCCTGATGCTGAGAAAGATTGAGGACAGGAGGAGAAGGGGGCAACAAAGGATGAGATGGTTGGATGGCATCATAAACTCAATGGAAATGAGTTTGAGCAAACTCCAGGATATAGTAAAGGACAAGGAAACCTGGCATGCTGTAGTCCCTGGGGTCACAAAGAGTCAGACACAACTGAGCCGCTGAACAACAACAGTTTGTATAGCCACTATTTAAGTGCTCAGTCACTCAGACATGCCCAAGTCTTTGAGATCCTATGGACTATGGCCTTCCAAGTTCCTCTGTCCACGGGATTCTCCAGGCAAGAATACTGGAGTGGGTTCCCACGCCCTCCAAGGGATCTTCTCAACCCAGGGATTGAATCCATGTCTTTTAAGTCTTCTGCATTGGTAGGCAGAATCTTTACCATTGAACCACCTAGAAAGCCCTCACCACTATGGGCAGAAATATAAAGTTCTTACAAAGGAAAAAAAAAAAAAAAAAAGAACTACCATATGATTATGGGAATCCCCCTTTTGGCTATAAATCTAAGGGAACTGAAATTCGGATCTTACAGACATATTCACACTCCCACATTCATTGAAGCATTATTCACAAAAGCTAAGATATGAAAACAAGCTAGATTTCCATCAGAACCAAAGGAATAAAGGTGTGATTTTACATGTGTGTGTGTGTCTGTGTGTGTGTGTGTGTGTGTGTAGTGTGATTATAACAGAATGTTATTCAGCCATGAGAAAGAAGGACATCCTGCCATTTGCAATGACTTGTATGAAACTTGAGAGCATTTGCTAAGTGAAATACAGAGAAACACAAATATTGTATGATATCACTTCTATGTACAAAGTAAAAGGGTGAATTCAGAGATACAGTGTAGAAAGGTATTTACCAGGGACTGGCAACTGGAGAAAATGGGGACATATTGGTCAAAGGGTACAAAAGTCCCAGTCATAAGATTAATAAATTCTAGGGATCACAGTTCATAATACAGTATTATATACTTGAAAATATATCTTAAATATAATGACCACATAAAAGTAAAGATAATTATGTGTTATGATAGAGGTGTTTGATAATGTTATGGTAGTGATCAATTTGCATATATAAATGTATCAAATCAATTCACTGTGCGCCTTAAACTTATGACAAATGTTATTTGTAAAGTATATGTCAATAAGGCTGAATCCTTTTCTTCAAAGAATTCAGAGTTTAGGGCAAAGTAGTTTCCCCAGAGGAAAAAACAAAAGAAAAATGTTTCCCTAAATAATATATAGATGTTCACAGTCAATATGATTTCAGAATTTCTCACAGCTAGTTATATTAAAACAGAAGGGTGGTCTCTAAGATCAGTTCATACTAAGTAGAATACCTGACTCTACACTGCTAAAATAGTATTATAAGATGTCCTGCTACTTTCTGGAACTACAAAATTTAAAGCAATATTTTTAAAGATAACAAACTTCACCAAACAACAAAAAAAGAGCAAACAAAAATGATCTGAAATTCCTTTAGTCTGATTCGACGATATTCAGTCCCTTATGTAGAATTAAATATGAAATGATATTGTATGGGAGGTAAACAGAACACCAGTAGATTAAAAGTTTCTCGTGTGGATCAAAACTGTTTTAAATTGTCAAGAAGAAAATATTACATTTGTCCACCTTGTAAAATTAATGAGTAGTCTCAATAACCATGATTAGCTGAAAGACATATGTTTACATATATTTTATACATCCTGATGTATCTTAGACTATATGCACATTTATATGTATTATATATATCATATATTAATTACATATATAATATCTATAGATATAGTGGCTTTCCTGGTAGTTCATACAGTAAAGAATCTGCTTGCAATGCAGGAAATCCAGGTTCAATCCCTGAGTCAGAAAGATCCCCTAGAGAAGGGAATGACTACCTACTCTAGTATTCTTGTCTCTAGTATTCTAGAGCAAGGCATGGAAACCCACTCCAGTATTCTTTCCTTCAGAATCTCATGGACAGAGGAGCCTGGAAGGCCCTAGTCCACAGAGCTGCAAAAAGCCAGACACAACTGAAGTCACTTTGCATGCACATACATACTCACATGCACGATAAAATGTGAACTTCAATAAAGAATAAGAAACAACATGTATTAAATCTAGTGTGTATTTTCATATAATAAGTCATGAGGAATTTTGTTCTACTGACCATTTTCTCTGCAATATTTCTGGACTTTCTCAAAAGAAGCCTTAGAAAACTCTACAACAGTGTTGATATGCAGTGAAGCAATTGCATAGATTTTTATTTATTGTTGTTTCCAAGATATCAATTGACAAGTGTCTTGATTGAGATGATACCTAGTTTACTTCTAGGTAACTATATTCAGATGTGCATGAAAAGCTATACCTTAGAAAAGCGTTCCAAGTGATATGACAAGAGAAAAAAATCCAGAATTAAAAACAGGCAAAGCTTATAATAGGTTTTGAAATCCAATGAAAGATAGAATTTGTATTGACTGTAACCTCTACCAAGTCATTTTAAACACACATCCTCACAACCATATCTGCAAATGGCAACTTGTATGTATTTTTTTTTTACTATTACATCATTCTGTAGTTATGGCTGATGTCTGAGTTCACTAAAAGAGATGCCTGAATTCACTTTTGAAGTTAGAAAATGTCCTGGACCTTATAGATTATTTGTTGAAATTGGCAAAAGCCTGGACTATTTATATATTTCAGTATTATCAAACATTTAACCGCTCCAAACCTCTCTTATTCTGTGGTCTCAAGTGTAATTTCTGGTATTTCATCATGCACATCACTAGCTACCACCAATCTGTTTTCCTTTTTCCTTAAAATGTCTCCTACACTTTAGCACTTGGTTTGCTTGCTATCACAAGCTGACTGATCTCCACACATTAACTGATAGAGTGACTCCCCATTTCAAGAAGCAGAATTAAATTCAGGAACTCAGGACTGACAAGAGGATGAAGCAAAGCATTTCTGATGGCTTATACTTCCTTTGTTAGAAACATCTGTAAGCATGTCTCAACTTGTATGTGTGTGTGTGAGGAAAAAAAAAATGTTTTGTGCAATACATTTACTCTGTGTATATGGAAATATAATTTCAAAGAAATTAAATGTTTTAGAAACTAGCAAATGTTTGGAGTTTAACACATCTAGCACACTCTGTAAAGGCAAAACTTAGTTGACCTGGACTGATTCTATGCACATTTTCAAGTCTTAAAAAAAAAAATTGAAAACTACTAGTTTCATATTAAACTGTGAAAATAAACTTACATTGATGAAACGCTTAACAAAGTTTGGATCAAGTTTGATGAAAGCTTTCCAAACATTTGTGAAACTTTTTACAATCTTCCTTCCATGTGGAATTGGTAGTAAAACCTGATACCAGGGGCAGTATTTCAAATAGATCTCAAAAATAATAAGGCCTGTCAGTTTTCCATCTGAATCATTAACTGGACATAGTCCCTTCTAATATTTACAAAAGCTTCCTCGCACGCTTGTGGTTACACCATCATTTCCTCCAGCTAAGTGCATTCCCACCGCAGTACACCTAACTATCTATCTATCTATCTATCGTAAAGTACTTTGAGTTTCCTATAAATTAATTTATAAGAATTAAAGAAGATTACAGACACTTTTTGTCTATTGCTAGTAACCCAATTTTGTTCACACATGATTATTTTTTCCAGGTATTGGAAAAGAATATGGAATTCAGTGCAAGAAAACCTGTAGACTACAAATAATAATTTATAAATAACAAATTACTGCAAATAATTTGCAACATGGAAAGAGTCAAAAAGAGTCTTGGATTTTCAGAGTCACGTCTTGTAAACAGAAAGATTGACTGGGACTCAAGGATGGAAAATAGGTTTCATTTTGAGTAGCAACTTTAATCGACTGATCGTGGATGAATGTCTGAGACAATGGCCTGTGAAAGAGTCTGAGAACAAATGCATCTGGGCTCATGAACAGATTCTCAAGACTCACTATAGATGAATGTCATGGGCATGGGCTTGTACTACGTGAGGCAATGGTGCCCTGTAGCTGCCATCTCTGCCCAAGATTATATGTAAGGCTGTTTCCAGCTCTAATAGTCTATGATTCACTTATTCCTCTCTCCTAAATTATTTCTATCACCCTAGGAAATAAGTCTATTCTTATTTGCACAGCTGGGGAAATTACCGTCAAAGTATATTTTTAAAGTTATAAAGTACCCCTTGTACCCCTCCTTAAACGGACTTTTAGTGATAATGTTTATATTCAAATAGAAGAGTGAACTGATTATAAAAAATAAAATAAAATAACAGAGGAATAAAAGGCTTTGCCAGTACATGTGCTCAAATATTACTTCCAATTTCCATAATAAAAAGTCAGTTTCTTCCATAACAATTTAAACATGGTCCTGCTAAGCAAAACTACTTTAATCATGCTATAGCAGGTAGCTTTGACTAACCAAGGAAGGTAGGATAAGTTTACCAAAAGATAACTTATCATAAAAATGGCTGAATCTTGTACTAAAATCATAATCTTGAATAATTTGTGAAAATTTAGTAAAAGAAAATAATTTTGGCAGACTTCTAATAATATGGAGTCCTCAGACCCCAATTTGGGGAAAAAAAAAACTGATGTAAGGACCAAAAATTTATTCCATGAAAATAATATTAATCCTAAGATTAATTCTGATACAAATATAATGGCAACAGTAACATTAGTAAGGGCACATATTTGTCATTTACTGGGTGCCATTGTGTTAAAGGATTTGTATGCATGAATTCATTTAATCCTCACAATAGCCTTAATATGTTTTATTATTATCATAATTTGAGATGAAGGGTGAGTAAATAAATTTTCTCAGTTCATTCAGCTGATTGAGCTCATGATTCAAACATAGAAATCTGACCTTAAGATATCAGATTATCTGGAAAGACACAGCAAACCCACGGTAAAAGAAGGATAAGTATCATATTTATATCTGACAAGGTAATTAGCATATTTATATCTCAGATGTTTATTAGAGTAGATTGAAACAGAAAACAAAATTAGAGAACAAAATTGTGGCTCTTGGTTTATCCCTTCATTGAACAAAATTTTGATGCCTACATGTACTAAACACTGGAGTAGGAAATGGCAACCCACTCCTGTATTCTTGCCTGGAGAATCCCATGGACAGAGGAGCCTGGCAGGCTCTAGTCCATAGGGTCACAGAGTCGGATGTGACTGAAGTGACTGAGTATGTATGCTAACACTGGCAAATTGCTATAAATACAGTCATGGAAAAGGATAAAAGATTCTTCATTGCATAGAATCCAGAGTTTAGTCTGCTTCTAGCCATAGATGTTAAATATAAATTGACATCTATGCTATGCAAATAAGAAACATTAACAATAACTATAACATGGTAGAGTATGTTTAAGGAAATAAACAGTAAGCTATATACACGTGCGTGTACGTGCTTAGCCGTGTCCAGCTCTTTGCGACTGGCCCCATGAAATATAGCCCGCCAGGCTCCTCTGTCCATGGGGATTCTCCAGGCAAGAATACTGGAGTGGGTTGCCATGCCCTCCTCCAGGGGATTGTCCCAATCCAGGGATCAAACCTGGGTCTCCCACACTGCAGGCAGATTCTTTACTATCTGAGCCACCAGAGAAGCCCAAGAATACTGGAATGGGCAGCCTATTCCTTCTCCAGGGAAACTTCCTGACCCAGGAATCCAACCAGGGCTTCCTGCATTGCAGGCAGATTCTTTACCAGCTGAGCTACCAGGGAAGTCCACTGGACCACCTGGGAAGTCCCAAAAGCTATATATACAATCAGACTTAAACAGTTTAATTACCTTATATTAATACAGAAAATAAAGCACTTAAGAGCTTTATGTGCATGGTTGACTAATATTTTCTAATTGCAAAATATGTCAGGATCCTAGAAAGAAGCAACTCATATTCCACTTAAAAAAGCATAAATTAAAGGCTACCCAAAGATGATAAACACACTGGGCTGTTTGCTGACCTGAGTTAATGCTTGACCAGTGTTTCTCTTGTAAGGCTAATATCATTAACAGAGTTACAGGGTTACAGGGTTCTAACCGTTCACTCCATTGAACTCTGTTGTAAATAATAATAGTAAAACTACCTCATTGTAATTCCTGGTTTATTTAGCCCTCCAAAAGCATCTTAAGGTAATGAGTTTCCTATATATACATAATTCAATCATTAATAGCAATTATGGAGGATAAGAACATGGGTTTTTCCAGCTTAAGTAACATGGTTTGGAGACTATTAAACAGGCATTCCTATTTTGAGGATTTTGCAACCTTAGTTGTAACATGGTGTTATTACTAAGACCTTACAAATATTTATCAGTGTCATTCATATTAAAGTAGAAATGTTCATTCAATTTCCCAAACAATGTAAATTCTTGTAATTTTCATTAACGAATACATTTGTACAGTACAGACCCCCAAATGGTGGTTCTTTTTGATGCAAATGTGCTTCAGTATCTATCTTTCCCTTTTCAATATAATTTGAGTTAGAAAAAATATATATGTAGCATACATTAGAATGATTTTTTTTGATACATACTAATTGGATCAACAATTAGTTTCCTTTCTTAGTTTTTCCATAATCACTCATGACGTGTCATTCACTGGCACAGTGTTACTCTGCCATTTGCAGTGACCCACAGCTAACCTTTCCTCAAGAAGCTTATAAAACTCTTTTTTTCTTTAGAGAAAATCGGAGGTTAGCTGAGAGCTTGCTGTGGTAGAAAGGGTTAAAATTCCACCAGCTAAATCTCCTGAGGGATTACATAACTCAAAACAAAGGAAGTTAAATGTTCAGTTTACCAAAGCATGCAGAAAGACAGAAAAAGCATCTGTCCATCAGTACCCCTCCCCATGATGATAATCCCCTCTCACGCTGTTGGCTGGTGCACCAAGTACCTCGCTGTAGCCTTTAACCTGCAGAGGCTGAGGAGCAGCCTTGGTGAGAAGCCAGACTGCACAAATATAACTTGAAAGCTGGCTGAGACAGTGTGTAAATCCCCACTTCAGCCCACCAAGATGACACCATACCTTCTGCCAATTCTCAGAATCCCAAGTAGACCTAGGAGATGAGTAGAAATATAAATTGAAGCTCCTTCATGCTTAAGCGCGTTCCTTTATGGCTCTTATTCCCACAGATGGATTTTTTTTTTTTTTTAACTATTAGAGAAGAGCATTCCTTCTTAGAAGCAGACTTCTGCAACAAGGTTCAAGTTCCACATCTCCTTCTTTCGCTTTTCAGGGTCTCTACTATCCATTGCCCTCTCTGAACGTGAACATGGCAAACTTGTTCACTTGGGTAAGTTTGGGTTCCAGGCTCACCAGGGGGCTCTTTGGCCTCATGTTTACGTTTGAAGTCAAAGCGATGGAAAGCCTGTCACACAGCTTCTTCCCGAACATGTTGGCTCATTTATTTCAAGGGTTCCATATTCCCTGGGAAGTTGTTCTTTCCAAAGTCAATTTTAAGGTTAAGCAAATATTAGCGCATCTAGCAGTGTGTCCCATGTGCTTCTTTCTTTGATTTCTTTTACATGCAAAATCCTAAGACAGTGTCATGAGCTCTTTAGAGCAAAGTTGCTCTGCACTTCAAACAAGCCAATTTTCCTTTCAAATATATTTGTTCACATGCCAAGGTGACTAGATCTTAAAGATACATTCAGAGCGTAACGCATGCAACTGTAATTGATGACAGCAGAATCCTAGATTTGCTATATCTTTAGAAAATACTAGTATCAGACCCAGTTCTTTTACACTTGGCAATAATAGATAGGTTACCATAAACAAAAAGGACTTTTCTTTACTAAAAGCTAGTTATGCTGTATTTTAAAATATTGGCATAAGATTACTGCATCTTGAAATTAAGGTTTCTGAATAAATGAGTTGACAGTCCCATATCTCTGTTCACTCAATTCTCTGAAATGATAATATCCTGAATAATGTTTAGTGATTTAAAATTATGAAGAATGCTGCTTATCACATTAGGTGATAAGTGCAGACTTTATTCTTAATGCCAAAACTTTTATACTAGAAGATTATATCCATCCATCTACTTCCTGTAGATAGATATAAATATATATACACAGAATATACTGATGTATATACATGTATATAAATATATGCATAGGTGTGTGCATATATATATGCATTATTAAATCACACATTTATATCATTTTAATTTATACTTTAATACATAAGTTTACACCATGAGATGAAAGTGAAAGTCACTCAGTCACGTCTAACTCTTTGCAACCCTGTGGACTATACACAGTCCTTGGAATTCTCCAGGCCAAAATACTGGAGTGGGTAGCCATTCCCTTCTCCAGGGTATCTTATCATCCCAGGGATCAAACCCAGGTCTCCTACATTGCAGGTGGATTTACACTAAATATTACCTTAATACAAAATATTTTTCATGATATATAGCTACATATACAAAAATCTGTTGAAAATCAAAATGCTTTTAATAATTAAGGTTAGATGGCCTATATTCAGGTCTTCATACTGCCAATTCTCAATTTTCTTCTTGGTATTCCCAAACCTCATATATTAATACTTGTGCAACATTTTGAAATGTTGTTGTCACTATTATCTCCTTTAGATTAAGAAGATGGCTGCCCTATACGAAGGCCTCAAATTGGATATTATTTGGGAAAGGAATTAGGAGACTATCAAGCTCAAAATGACCTTAAGTAATTTAATTAGTCATAAATAATGTTTAGCAAATATATTTCATATTTAAGTTTTTCTGTTTTGATTGCATTTTATTCTTTGTAGTTTAAAGTGAAAGTTAAACATCATACAAACCACAGAAGCTTTAGATACAGTATTGACCAGTTTTAAACAATAACGGTGAATAATCATTTACACAGACTTCTCATCTCGAGTTTTCCATCCTATTATACAAAGATTCTATTAACATACACAATTCTAATAAAACTATTTGTCAAGCAGCAAGGTGATATATTTAATTTTTAAATCATGCTTACTTACATTTTTTCTTAAACCACTTTTTCATGATACCAACTTCTGAATCACTGATACATTTGTGAAGCAGAGCCCTTACTCATATTTTATAGTCAAAATGTTAGCTTAACCATATTTTATACAAAAGAACAAAATGCAGTTATCAATAGCTTTAAACAAGTTGTATGTGTTTTTTAAGATCTTGAAGGAAAATTAAACAAAATAATACAAACAGCTTATTAACCCATTGACTGAAGTGAATTATTTTTACTCAACCTTGTGAAAGAGACATAAAGGTTTGTATGCGCTCTTTCATAGAATAGGCAATGTATCTCTCAGATAAACCCATTCTCCTGCTTATTGGTCTCTCAGTTACCCCAGAAGTCACACAGTAGAAGATAGGCATGGACAGATGGATGCTAGATTCATATTCATGGAAGGAGCTCGGGGTATAAAATCAAGCTAGGCTTTGATTCTGCAATGTGAATTAATACAAATAAAATTCTTCTGCTACTGGTAACAGTAAACCAGGAGTCAGCATTCCTCATATTTTTCTACAATACTCCTCAGGCCAGCCCATGTTTTCACCATTTCCTCTTGTAGTAAGCACTGCTCTATCATGCATGAGCATAAAAATTAGACTCAAACTAATGAATTTGTTTACTTTTCCTCAAGTTTTCTCCCAAGTCAATGACTCAATTTAGTTTCAAGCACAATGCTCAATCAGTCATGTCTCTCTTTGATTTTACTGCTTTCTGTTGCATAACGAAATATTATATATTAAGATTATTACATGAGTGTAGTATCATTCTGAGATTTTATGAGACTGTGAGTGAGGAAATTCAAATTTACGACTACTTCAGTAAGCACAAGCTGGCTGTATGTGGACAATTCATATGTACTGAAACAGTTTCTGTATAGAGAGTCTTCAGAGACTCACATTTTTATATTTCAGGAAAAAGAAAAAAAAAAAACAAATCCTTGTGCTAAAATAGTAGGCATGATTTTTGTTTGTTTTAATCATCACCAACAAAATCTTCACTCTCAAAAATATTTGGAATACGATTCGTCTTAGATGTAAGGTCAAAGCTGAGGGATATTATGATAAAAGGAGCTACTTATTGGTATTAGGTCATATCATCTGGGGGTGGTGATTAGTGCACTAACCCGGATCTGTCGTTGCCTGAACAAATCTCAAAAACAGAGAACCAATATGAGGGCCTATGGTCATAAGGAATTGTTACTCATTTGTGCTCTGATCATGAACTGTGGTGTTGGAGAAGACTCTTGAGAGTCACTTGCATTGCAAGGAGATCCAACCAGTCCATTCTAAAGGAGATCAGTCCTGGATGTTCTTTGGAAGGAATGATGCTAAAGCTGAAACTCCAGTACTTTGGCCATCTCATGCGAAGAGTTGACTCATTGGAAAAGACTCTGATGCTGGGAGGGATTGGGGGCAGGAGGAGAAGGGGACGACAGAGGATGAGATGGCTGGATGGCGTCACTGACTCAATGGACGTGAGTCTCAGTGAACTCCGGGAGTTGGTGATGGACAGGGAGGCCTGGTGTGCTGCGATTCATGGGGTCGCAAAGAGTCAGACACAACTGAGCAACTGAAGTGAACTGAACTGAACATGGATTTATAGCTTCAGAAGTGTCTGCCCTCTAACTATTTTTGATGAGATACACAGAATAAATGATTTCTCAGATTTTTTCTTCCTGCTCAAACCAGTTGATTATTTAGGAGGGTCGATACTGTGTGAAGTGAAGTTGCTCAGTCGTGTCCGACTCTTTGAGAGCCCATGGACAGTAGCCTACCAGGCTCCGCTGTCCATGGGATTTTCCAGGCAAGAATACTGGAGTGGGCTGCCATTTCCTTCTCCAGGGGATCTTCCCAACCCAGGGATCAAACCTGTGTCTCCTGCATTGCAGACAGACGCTTTACCATCTGAGCCACTAGGGAAGCCCTATGGTAGAGACTATTTCAAGCCTCCTATTTTCAATGCTGCTTGTTGCGCACAATGTTAACCTCACCTGCTCTATGTCATATTTTCCAGACTGGCAGCTGCGAAGGGCCAGAGCTCTAGTTAGGCTCCCTTCAACGTCTCTGCTATTACAGTGACCTTATTGCTCAGAGTAAGCACATGAAGCTGAGATCCTCATGAACTACTGGAGCCTTTCCCAAACCTTCCAAGGGTATACCTCCCCCCACCCCTCGTTCTGTCTTGTGCTCACACTCTCCACCTTGGTTTAGTGTCCTGCTCTATCAAAACATATTTTCACAAAAAGATCTGGTTAATTCATCACACCGTGATTTATAAAGCTGAGTGTGTTGTCATTCCCAGGTGCATTTGAATTTTAACCCCGGACAAAGAGCCTTAAATCAAAGGAATGACTCTGTAATTAACTTTAATAATTTATGATCTCTGTGAGCAGGTGAGAGATGAAGCTAAGAAGCTGGGAAGGGGGCTTTCTTTCCACCCCTGAAACCATATATTAATAGATGCTTATTCCAAATCCGTGATATGACCATTTAGGCATCAAATCATTCATACTTCTATCTCTTTATGGAAAGAAAGGAAATTTTGCCTAGGACCTCACAAGAGGTGATGGTGGGAATTAAAGATTTTTATGTAATGATCAAACCCGAGTGTACAGAGCAATTACTCCCAAATTTGAGTATGTGCCTAAAGTCTGTCAGTCTTAAAATTCACATGTTTTACCTCACAAAATCCTAAATGTCTCTGCTCCTTATTCTCCAATTTCTCTAATAAGAACAAGAAAGACATGAAACTAAAGGCAAACATCCTGATAGCCATTCCCAGGGAGGATCCCTGCTGGATCTGTTTTCTGCTTGGATGACTAAGTAGAATAACACAGAAGGGGCTCTCTTTAAATTAGATGTTGTGGAGGGTTACAGAGTCTAAGTATTAATTTGTTGCCCTTCCAACATGTCAGCCTCTCCTGAATAAAGAGATCACAGGGCTTCCCCACAAGTTGAAGACCGCTGTGACTCTGTTTATAAATCTTCTGAGATGGCGGCACTTCTATGAGTTGAGCAGCTTAGAGCTTTAAGAAACAACAGTATTGTCTGTGGCAAAAAGCAAGGGAACAGGGCCTCACATCTTAGAAAGTACCCTCGGAGATCTACGAGGAGGCTATTTGTGCCTATATGCTTCATTCTAGAAGTAGAAGTGGAATCTAACTAACTTCTACAGAAGGAAACCAAGAAATGTATGCTCAATATAAGGGAGTTATAACCAAGTATGCTCAATATAAGGGAGTTGTCCGGTGTAGGACTTTTGGAGTCAATAGCACCTTATTCTTGAATAAGCTATCTTATTTTGGTCATCACCATTTATCCATTCTGTGACCATGGGTTAGTCATGTAATAATTCAGAGACTCAGCTTTCTCCACCACAAAATGGGGTTAACAGTGATTTTACCTACTTCATAGGGTAGTTGTGGAAATTAAATGAAGTAATATTTGGAAACTTTCTAACACATTTTAAATGTTTAACCCCATTATTGTTGCTGCTTGTTGTCATTTCATAATGAATATCTCCAAGAGTAATAAATTGCAAAGCATCACTTCTTAACTGTGCTGAGGGAGAGAGATGAAAAGAGTATAAAACATGTTTTCCTGTTATCACAAGGGTAAACATAATGCTATGTCATTAGTGCTAAGACTGCTCCAAATCTCTATACATTGAATGCTGAAACCATACTTGACTTTGGCATCAGGCAATGTCATTTAATAGGTTCATATGGTCCTGCATGCCATTAAGCATGCACTGTGTATTATTTTATGATGTTTGAGTTGGACTCACACTTTCTGGGTGCACGTATTTATGTTTTTTTCAGATTCTTGTGAAAAGCTGGAGAAACCTGTTTCCAATTTCATGACCGTTTATCACTAATCCAAAACGACTGCAGCATTACCTCCAGACTACAGACAGGAAGCTCTAAGAATTGGATCCATCATATATTTGCCCAGAAGCTCTGTTAAACCAGTTTTATACCTACATAGATGCAGGTGACAGTCTGGTAAGAAAGTGGACAAAGTATTATTATATGAGCTACAGAATGGAAAAAAGATCTTCATTTATTTAACGAAACAAAAGATAAAGGAACAATCAGGTTAATGCTTTCAGTCATTGCTTGATCACTTGAACACTTACTGTCTCTTTAAGTTTCTAGTACTCTCTTTATAATCACCCTCAGCTGTAGTTTTCATTCATGAGCAGATTTAACAGAAAGAAAGCCAAACCATGGTTTTCACTTGGGATACTTCTCTAAATCAGACAGAAAGTGCACTTTTCCTGGAAAATCTTCAAACAAGTTTGAAAATATTGCAGCTTCAAAGTAATTAAGGTACTTGGAGCCTTTCAAGCAATTTGTGTGAATATAATCACAAATGTCATCATGTTAGGGAACACTTAATGCTCAAAAAGCAGCTTGTGGCATCCTGAAAGATTCCTCCTTAGAAACAGGGTGATCTATGACGGAAATATTCTGATATCAGTGACATTTTGATTCATTCAAGCATTTACAAGGATGCTTGACATACAACTTATAAATATATGATGTTTTGTTTAAAGCAAATCATTAAAAAAATTTAGTTCAGTTACTCCATGCTTAAATATTTTCATCAATGATATTTTTTTAATTTTATTTTATTTTTTAACTTTACAATATTGTATTGGTTTTGCCATATATCAACATGAATCTGCCACAGGTATACACGTGTTCCCCATCCTGAACCCTCCTCCCTCCCTGTACCATCCCTCTGGGTCATCCCAGTGCCCCAGCCCCAAGCATCCAGTATCGTGCATCGAACCTGGACTGGTGACTCATTTCATATATGATATTATACATGTTTCAATGCCATTCTCCCAAATCAATGATATTTTACAAAGCAACTTTATCTTCAAATTCTCAATGTATATAATAAGATGTCCTTAACAATTTAGCTTTCTAAATGCAAGGAAGACTTTTGTACAAAGATATTCACAGCAGCATTCTCTGAACTGGCTAATCTGTAAAGAATCAAATAAAACTTTAGAAAATAGTTGAAAAAGCTACAGTGCATACTTTCACTGGAATGCTATGAACTTGATAAAATGTTTATACAAATTAATTAGGCAGGAAAAATGCTTGCTGTATAAGGACAATTGAAAGTACGGTTTACAATTTCACTCTACAGTATCATAAAACTTTGCATTAAAGGTTTAGAAGTTATAAATTCAAGTATAATTTTTGCAGTGGATCTAAAAGCCTGATCAAATGATTTTCCTACTTAAAATGTTTCAATGACATTCTATTTTTTTTCTAAAACAAACTGTATCACACTAACTATTCTCTCCCTCACTCTCTAAACACTGGTCACACCGAAATTCTTTCAAAGGTTCCTTCATGCTTCAGTAATTCCATTCCAATGTTCTTTTTGCATGCAATGCTTTCTCCACTACAGCTGACTCTCACCTCTGTGAGTAGTTATCTTTTAAGAACTCTCAAATATTAGATAATATTTCAGTCCTCTAGAGTCCTTTTCTATTTCAACTGGGAAATAGTTCTCCTGATATACAGTTTAATATCCCCTTGAAACTCATTTTCATATCCCTTTTGACAATTTTCATTAATTATTTGATCAATTACTGAATGTCTCTCTCCCAAAACAAAACATAAATCCTGTTCGATCACAGATATTGATTGCTACCACTTAACAGAGTATGTTACACACAATCAGCACTCAATACTTTCAGTTGTTTGAACACAAGTTGTGCTTCTGGTAAGGATGGAAGGCCTCACATCAGACAAACCTTCCCACAGAAAACAATAAGCATTGAATAAAATGTGCATTTACACACATCACACACACCTGGATACAAAGGAAAAGCAGGCAGAAACTGGTGAGCAGTAAACACACTGGCAGAAGGAAATGAACAGCATTTACCAAGATTCCCATGTTTATAACTTTCCTCCCGAGGGAAGCAGCGGTCACCTCTGTGAAGACCAAATCTGTGATAGAAACCTGACCTCTTACTGGCTTGAGGAATCAGAGCTATGACAGCGCCTCCAAATGGGATGGGGGGATCCCAGGAGAGACACCAAGGCCACTTTTCTGGTTGCTCCCTGAACCACACATGCAGTGGCATGGTCCAGACAGCCCAGCTGAGGCGAAAGAAGGGACCATAGATTTCAGCTGCTGCCCACTGAGCACAATTTGGAATTTCAATTTGGCCAAGTCATCTGCCTGCTAAAAGCACAAATGAACTGTTTTGGCCTGGGATTTATGTTCACTACAAAAATGTCTCTGAAGAAGCAGCTTTTATGTTGATACCTGAGACTGATGCAATATGTTGGAGCTAGGATGTTTCTTCTAGACAGAAGTAAAGCATGTGTGAATGGCCAATGCTAGAAAACCATAGCACGTTTTGAAACACTGCAAACACCAGTGTAACAGAACGGGAAGGAGACAGTGGCATGAGATCAAGTTCTACGATTAACCAGGGGCCAAATGATGTAGGGTCTTGAGTGCCACGTTTACCTGTTCATCCTTATTCTAAGCACTTCCAAAGCCTTCAAAGAGTTTTAAGCAGTGTACGGGCATGATCAGATTTTTGTTTCTAGATCATTCCATCTATAGTATGAAAAAATATTGCTGGAGGGTACAGCTGTATAAAGAAAAAGGAGAGCCTCTTGATGTTTTCCAGCTATATTCGATGTGAGGCATGAGTCAGAGTAGAATAGGAAGGCTGACACCCAGGTTTCTGGCTTGAATGCTGGCTATCAAGATACAGAAAATTGGAGGTGGAGAAAACTTGGGAAAAAGATTAAGAACTGGATGTTTAATACATTGAGGATGTCACTTGAATATAGTATTCTGGAAGTCTTGAGGGGAATAAGGCTTAGCAATATAAATTTGGAAGCAATCCATGCAGGGATGGCGTTTGAAGCTATGAAAGTAGAAGAGAATACAGTGAGGAAGTGCAAAGTGAGGCATGAAGTGGACCCAAGGTCAATCCCTGACTAACTTGAAATGGAAATGAAGAACTAAGGAGGTTCAGGGGAAACAGGAGACGGCCTCAGAGTGTGGGGTCACAAAAACTAAGGGAAGACAGGGTTTCCCAAAGCAGAGAGGAATGATGGCAGAGTAGTTGGCTGAATTCATCTTATCAATGACAATTATAAATCATTGACAATCGTTACTACAAACATGAAGGCACTGGGGAAGAGCCAAACAGGTGCTCACTAGAGGTGTCTAGCCACAAAAGGCAGGGCCCAAACCAATGAAAGGTAAAAGACGACCTCAAAAGTCTACGAGCTCAACGGTCTACCATATTCTGATTATTTTTAGGTCTCTGAAATTGGTAGTAACTTGCATATTCTGTACATTTATGTATTATTTTTAAAGATGGAGTTATCTCAACATTTTTAAAAGATGGTTGAATCAATCCCCAGAGCATTCAGAGATGAAGATGCAGGGGAAAGTGAATCATGGACTTTCCCAGAAGAGTGAAGTTGCTAGCCAAATGGATTCTATCATGAAATGATTACACAAAACTTGTGAGAACACTACATTTCTATTCACATTAAATTTACAGACTACAGGTACCAACATATTAGCCAACTATCTGAAAGGAACCCATGAAACTGGGTTTAAAAAATGTAATAGCCGAAATATAGGAAAGATTGATGTGGTGTACAATGCAAACGGCCAAATTTCAGAGTCTCATCATGACTCTTTCACACATAAACATATAACAAATGTTTTTAGAATGTCATCAAAATGCTGAAAAGCACATATTCCAGAGTAAGAGCCTGAATAGCAGTAACCTTAGTGATGTCACTTGGACCAATTAACCTCGTTTTATGCTTGTTTAAAATTTTAGTTTTATTGTAGCAGAGTTGACTTACAATGTTGCTAATTTCAGGTGTCCAGCAAAGTGATTCAATTATATGCAGACATATACCCATTCTTTTTCAGATTCTTTTCTCATATAGGTCATCATAGAACGCTGAGTAGAGTTCCCTGTGCTACATGGTAGGTTCTTATTGTTTCTTTTTATCTTTTACATAGTAGTTCCTGTATGTTAATCCCAAACTCCTGATTTATACCACCCTCCAACATTTCCTCTTGGTAACCATAATATTCATTTCTTCTAAACTTATTTTTTAATTGGAGGAAAATTGTTTTACACGGGTTTGATGGTTTCTGCCATAGTTCAGTTCAGTCTCTCAGTCGTGTCCGACTCTTTGTCACCCCATGAATCACAGCATACCAGGCCTCCCTGTCCATCACCAACTCCTGGAGTTCACTCAGACTCATGTCCATCGAGTCAGTGATGCCATCCAGCCATCTCATCCTCTGTCATCCCCTTCTCCTCCTGCCCGCAATCCCTCCCAGCATCAGGGTCTTTTCCAATGAATCAACCCTTCGCATGAGGTGGCCAAAGTACTGGAGTTTCAGCTTCATCAACAGTCCTTCCAATGAACACCCAGGACTGATCTCCTTTAGGATGGACTGGTTGGATCTCCTTGCAGTCCAAGGGACTCTCAAGAGTCTTCTCCAACACCACAGTTCAAAAGCATCAATTCTTCAGTGCTCAGCCTTCTTCACAGTCCAACTCTCACATCCGTACGTGACCACAGGAAAAACCATTGCCTTAACTAGATGGACTATTGTTGGCAAAGTAATGTCTCTGCATTTCAATATGCTATGTAGGTTGGTCATAACTTTCCTTCCAAGGAGTAAGCATCTTTTAATTTCATGGCTGCAGTCACCATTTGCAATGATTTTGGAGCCCCCAAAAATTAAGTCAGCCACTGTTTCCCATCTATTTCCTATGAAGTGATGGGACCAGATGCCATGATCTTCGAGTTTTAAGCCAACTTTTTCACTCTCCTCTTTAACTTTCATCAAGAGGCTTTTTAGTTCCTCTTCACTTTCTGCCATAAGGGTGGTGTCATCTGCATGTCTGAGGTTATTGATACTTCTCCCAGCAATCTTGATTGCAGCTTGTGCTTCATCCAGCCCAGCATTTCTCATAATGCACTCTGTGTATAAGTTAAATAAACAGGGTAACAATATACAGCCTTGACATACTCCTTTTCCTATTTGGAACCAGTCTGTTGTTCCATGTCCAGTTCTAACTGACCTGCTTCCTGACCTGCATACAAATTTCTCAAGAGGCAGGTCAGGTGGTCTGGTATTCCCATCACTTTCAGAATTTTCCACAGTTTATTGTGATTCACAAAGTGAAAGGCTTTGGCATAGTCAATAAAGCAGAAATAGATGTTTTTCTGGAACTCTCTTGCTTTTTCGAGATCCAGAGGATGTTGGCAATTTGACCTCTAGTTCCTCTGCCTTTTCTAAAACCAGCTTGAACATCTAGAAGTTCACGGTTCACATATTGCAGAATCCAAGCTTGGAGAATTTTGAGCATTAGTTTACTAGAATGTGAGATGAGTAAAACTGAGCAGTAGTTTGAGCATATTCCAAAGAATAGCAAGAAGAGATAAGAAAGGCTTCCTTATCAATCAATGCAAAGAAATAGAGGAAAACAACAGAATGGGAAAGACTAGAGATCTCTTCAAGAAAATTAGAGATACCAAGGGAACATTTCATACAAAGATGGGCACAATAAAGGACAGAAATTGTATGGACCTCACAGAAGAAGAAGATATTAAGAAGAGGTGGCAAGAACACACAGAAGAACTGTACAAAAAAGATCTTCACGACCAAGATAATCACAATGGCGTGATCACTCACCTAGAACCAGATATCCTGGAATGTGAAGTCAAGTGGGCCTTAGAAAGCATCACTATGAACAAAGCTAGTGGAGGTGATGGCATTCCAGTGGAGCTATTTAAAATTCTGAAAGATGATGCTGTGAAAGTGCACTCAATATGCTAGCAAATTTGGAAAACTCAGCAGTGGCCACAGGACTGGAAAAGGTCAGTTTTCATTCCAATCCCAAAGAAAGGCAATGCCAAAGAATGCTCAAACTACTGCACAATTGCATTCATCTCACACACTAGTAAAATAAGGCTCAAAATTCTCCAAGTCAGGCTTCAGCAATATGTGAACCGGGAACATACAGATGTTCAAGCTGGTTTTAGAAAAGGCAGAGGAACCAGAGGCCAAATTGTGAACATCCGCTGGATCGTCAATAAAGCAAGCGAGTTCCATAAAAACATTTATTTCTGCTTTATTGACTATGCCAAAGCCTTTCACGTTGTGGATCACAATAAACTGTGGAAAATTCTGAAAGAGATGGGAACACCAGACCACCTGACCTGCCTCTTGAGAAATTTGCATGCAGGCCAGGAAGCAACAGTTAGAACTGGACATGGAACAACAGACTGGTTCCAAATAGGAAAAGGAGTATGTCAAGGCTGTATATTATCACCCTGCTTATTTAACTTATATGCAGAGTACATCATGAGAAACGCTGGGCTGGAGGAATCACAAGCTGGAATCAAGAGTGCCGGGAGAAATATCAATAACCTCAGATATGCAGATGACACCACCCTTATGGCAGAAAGTGAAGAGGAACTCAAAAGCCTCTTAATGAAGGTGAAAGAGGAGAGTGAAAAAGTTGGCTTAAAGCTCAACATTCAGAAAACGAAGACCATGGCATCTGGTCCTATCACTTCATGGGAAATAGATGGGGAAACAGTGTCAGACTTTATTTTTGGGGGGGCTCCAAAATCACTACAGATGGTGACTGCAGCCATGAAATTAAAAGACCCTTACTCCTTGGAAGGAAAGTTATGACCAACCTAGATAGCATATTTAAAAGCAGAGACATTACTTTGCCAACAAAAGTCCGTCTAGTCAAGACTATGGTTTTTCCTGTGGTCATGTATGGATGTGAGAGTTGGACTGTGAAGAAAGCTGAGGGCCGAAGGATTGATGCTTTTGAACTGTGGTGTTGGAGAAGATTCTTGAGAGTCCCTTGGACTGCAAGGAGATCCAACCAGTCCATTCTGAAGGAGATCAGCCCTGGGATTTCTTTGGAAGGAATGATGCTAAACCTGAAACTCCAATACTTTGGCCACCTCATGCGAAGAGTTGACTCGTTGGAAAAGACTCTGATGCTGGGAGGGATTGGGGACAGGAGGAGAAGGGGATGACAGAGGATGAGATGGCTGGATGGCATCACTGACTCGATGGACATGAGTCTGAGTGAACTCCAGGAGTTGGTGATAGACAGGGAGGCCTGGTGTGCTGCGATTCATGGGGTTGCAAAGAGTCGGACATAACTGAGTGACTGAACTGACTGAACTGAACTTGAGCATTCTTTGGCATTGCCTTTCTTTGGGATTGGAATGAAAACTGACCTTTTCCAGTCCTGTGGCCACTGCTGAGTTTTCCAAATTTGCTGGCATATTGAGTACAGCACTTTCACAGCATCATCTTTCAGGATTTGAAATAGCTCCACTGAAATTCCATGAACTCCACTAGTTTTGTTCATAGTGATGCTTTCTAAGGCCCACTTCACTTCACATTCCAGGATGTCTGGCTCTAGGTCAGTGATCACACCATCGTGATTATCTGGGTCGTGAAGATCTTTTTTGTACAGTTCTTCTGTGTATTCTTTCCACCTTTTCTTAATATCTTTTGCTTCTGTTAGGTCCATACCATTTCAGTCCTGTATTGAGCCCATCTTTGCATGAAATATTCCCATGGTATCTCTAATTTTCTTGAAGAGATCTCTGGTCTCCCATTCTGTTGTTTTCCTCTATTTCTTTGTATTGATCACGGAGGAAGGCTTTCTTATCTCTCCTTGCTATTCTTTGGAACTTTGCATTCAGATGCTTATACCTTTCCTTTTCTCCTTTGCTTTTCACTTCTCTTCTTTTCACAGCTATTTGTAAGGCCTCCCCAGACAGCCATTTTGCTTTTTTGCATTTCTTTTCCATGGGGATGCTCTTGATCCCTGTCTCCTGTACAATGTCATGATCCTCTGTCCATAGTTTATCAGACAGTGTATCAGATCTAGTCCCTTAAATCTATTTCTCACTTCCACTGTATACAACACAAATCAGATTTAATTATACATATATCATCTCCCTCTTGAGCCTCACTGCCCTTCCCCCTTCCCACACATCTAGTTCATCACAGAAAAGAGCGCCAGGCTGGGCTCTCTGTGTTATACAGCAACTTCTCACCAGCTATCTGTTTTACACTTGGTAGTGTACATACATTGATGCTACTTTCTCCATTCATCCCATTTTCATTCCTCCTTCTGTGTTCACAAGTCCATTCTCTACATCTGCTTCTCCAAAGCAAACAGTTTCATCAGTACCATGTTTTTTAGATTCCATATAAGCATTAATATACAATATTTGTTTTTCTCTTTGACTTACTTCACTCTGTACAACAGGCTCTAGGTTCATCCACCTCATTAGAATTAACTCAAAACCAGTTTTTTTAATGGCTAATATTCCATTGCATATATGTACCACATCTTCTCTATCCATCCATCTGTTGATGGGCATGTAGGTTGCTTCCAAGTTCTAGTTATGGTAAAAAGTGCTGCTATGACTATTGGGGTACATGTGTCTTTTTCAGTTTTGGTTTTCTCAGCTTATATGTCCAGTAGTGGGACTGCAGGGTCATATGGTACTTTTATTCCTAGTTTTTAAAGGAATCTCCATGTTGTTCTCCATAGTGGCTGCATCAATTTACATTTCCACCAACAGTGCAAGAGGGTTCCCCTTTCTCTATATCCTCCAGCATTTATTGTTTGTAGATTTTTAAATGATGGCCATTCTGACTGGTATAAGGTAATACTACATTGTAGTTTTGATTTGCACTTCTCTAATAATGAGCGATGTTGAGCATCTTTGCATTGAGTGTTGATCATTTGTATGTCTTCTTTGGAGAAATGTTTGTTTAGGTCTTCTGCCCATTTTGTGATTGGGCTTTTTGTTTTTTTCTGATACTGAGCTGTATGAGCTGCTTCTATATTTTGGAGGTTAATTCTTTGTCAGTTGTTTCATCTGCAATTATTTTTCTCCCATTCTGAGGGTTGTCTTTTAATCTTGTTTATTGTTTCCCTTGCTGTGCCAAGGCTTTTAAGTTTCATTAGGTCCATTTGTTTTTATTTCCATTACCTTAGAAGGTGGTCAAAGAGGACCTTGCTGTGATTTATGTCAAAAAGTGTACTGCCTGTTTTCCTCTTTGAGCTTTCTGGTTTCTGGCCTTATATTTGAGTCTTTAATCCATTTTGAGTTTATTTTTGTGTGTGGTGTTAGGAAATGTTCTAGTTTTTAACCTCTCTTAAGTATCAGTTTGTTTCTAAAATTCTAATACTATTAGTGCTAACCCACCTCCCAAGACTTTTTCAATCTGAAATAATCTATCAGAATGCCTGATCATTGTGCTAATTAGATACTTCAGGGATGTCTAAGGTAACTGATAATGACAACTCTGAGATAAAACTCAGCAACTGAAAAAAAATTCAAAATGCATTTATACACATATATACCCACACAAAAAAGATTGGGAGTAGTCATGAAGTAAGAAGAAGCCCAGAAATAATCTGTTGAAGAAGCCAATTATTTCCCTCTTGAATGTGACAAGAGTATAAAATAATGTCTGGTAAATAAAACTGATTTAAGCTTTGAATGCCATTTAACTTGAACTTCAGGTCCACAGTAATTAGAAATTTGACTTTGGAAACAATCTTCCTGGCTTTAACTCTCAGCCCTGCCATTATCTCTGTGAAATTTGGGATGTGCATGAAATTCTGTGTGGGTCAGTGTTCTTATCTGTGAAACAGGGATAGTAATAATACCTGAGTTGTGAGAATCAAACAAATACATGTCAATGTGGCACAGACTAGCTTGATATTCACCAACCCTACTCTTTCTTCATGGGGAAACAGTGTCAGGCTTTATTTTTGGGGACTCCAAAATCACTGCAGATGGTGACTGCCACCATGAAATTAAAAGACACTTACTCCTTGGAAGGAAAGTTATGACCAACCTAGATAGCATATTGAAAAGGAGAGACATTACTTTGCCAACAAAGGTCTGTCTAGTCAAGGCTATGGTTTTTCCAGTGGTCATGTGTGGATGTGAGAGTTGGACTGTGAAGAAAGCTGAGCACTGAAGAATTGATGCTTTTGAACTGTGGTGTTGGAGAAGACTCTTGAGAGTCCCTTGGGCTGCAAGGAGATCCAACCAGTCCTTTCTGAAGGAGATCAGCCTTGGGATTTCTTTGGAAGGAATGATGCTAAAGCTGAAACTCCAGTACTTTGGCCACCTCATGTGAAGAGTTGACTCATTGGAGAAGACTGTAATGCTGGGAGGAATTGGGGGTAGGAGGAGAAGGGGACAACAGAGGATGAGATGGCTGGATGGCATCACTGACTCAATGGATGTGAGTCTGAGTGAACTCCGGGAGTTGGTGATGGACAGGGAGGCCAGGTGTGCTGAGATTCATGGGGTTGCAAAGAGTCAGACACGACTGAGTGACTGAACTAACTGAACTCACTCACTCTTTCTTCAAAGGCTCTGAAGAATGTCACATCTCCCACGTTCCCTTTGATTTAGGTTGGGGTAACACCACTGTGCTCCTACCAGAAGAATATGATTTAAAGTGACCTACGCCCCTTCCATCCTAAAGGAAATCAGTCCCGAATATTCATTGGAAGGACTGATGCTGAAGCTGAAACTCCAATACTTTGGCCACCTGATGTGAAGAACTGACTCATTGGAAAAGACCCTGATGCTGGGAAAGATTGAAGGCGGGAGGAGGGGGGGACAACAGAGGATGAGTTGGTTGGATGGCATCACTGACTCAATGGACGAGTTTGAGTAAACTCTGGGAGTTGGTAATGGACAGGGTGGCCTGGCATGCTGCAGTCCGTGGGGTCACAAAGAGTTGGACACAACTGAGTGACTGAACTGAACTGAATGTCCCTTCCAGGTCATGCAATAATATGTTTAGCATGATATTTGCTTTCTCATTTTGCTTTTTGCCCATTTCCAGCAGAGCTTGAAAGAGCTAGCATCTCAGATCACCGTGTGAAAGACTGCCTCCTGAAAACCCAGTTAAACCATGACATGAATGAAAAATACACCTCTGGTGTCTTAAGTTACTTAAATTTGCCAACTGCTTTTTACAGCACTAGATATTTCTCTAAGTAATACCACCGCACTTAGAGCAGCAGATGCCTAGCACATACTAAATGTTCAATAAATTTCTAGTATTTAAAATAATGCTGGACTTTTGTAATCCAAAAGTCAGAAAACAGACCGACTTATAGATATGATACTCCAGATATCCAAAATAAGATTTCTTAACTCTGAAAAAAAATTTACCTTATCCTAGTGCACCATCCCCAAGCAGAGGGATGGTATGGGGAGGGAGGTGGGAGGGGGGTTCAGGATGGGAAACACGTGTATACCCGTGGTGGATTCATGTTGATGTAAGGCAAAACCAATACAATATTGTAAAGTAATTAACCTTCAATTAAAATAAATAAATTTATATTAAAAAAAAAAACAAAAAAATTACCTTAAAACCAAGCATAGAACATACATTTCATGTTAACCTGCCATATCAGTAACAGATTGTTTTATTAAATCTAAGTTTCAATCACACTTAGGAAAGTTCAGCTTACAAGCTATATTGTTAGATCATTTTTGTTGACTGTAAATGCTTTATTCTTTACTGTGTGCCATATCACCTGTTCTGTAGATTTTCTTCCGTTCAACACTCTAGGAAACGTAGTTCTACTAGACATCATTCTTGTTTTCCTCTTTGTACAGGTAGAAGGAACATGGTTTCCATAGATTTTATGAGCTCTGAAAATTATACTACCTGCATACAGACACACACACATATATATACACACACACACACACAGTCAGTCACCTCAGCCATGTCTCTTTGTGACCCCATGAACTGCAGCCCACCAGGCTCCTCTGTCCATAGGATTCTCCTGCAAGAATACTGGAGTGGGTTTCCATATACATACACACACACACACACATATATGAAGATATATTATGTATCAAAACACTGAAAAATGTGCTTGTTTGTATCATATTTAAAGAAAACATTACATATAAGGCCAGATATTTAAAAACAAAAATAATTACTCCACTTGGTACCATCCAACATCTTCCAAAACAGTATATAAATTTTAAATAAACAGCTTGAACAGAAACTTTCAACTAGCACAAGGCTACACAAATACTTATATTTTTTCCATATGGGAAGAAATTATCTACATTATAGCCATTTTATTGCTCATTGCAGAGGGTTATGTGAAGCAGATTGCATTGCACTTTTTATTTCCTTTAAAAAACCAAACCTAGAATATTTTCCTGCAGGAACTGTATATAGATTTAGCACATTCACTGAACCCTGTTACAGGCATTTTTTAACCAGTGCCAATAACTGTGTACCTCTCTTAATCGTTCACTGACTACATGGTGTGTGTTAACACGAGACACACAGAAGCCATAAAGGAAATCGCCCCCAGCTGTCCATGACCTTGATATTCAGATATCTGTGTTTTCACATCCCAATTTCATACTCCCAAAGTGGGTGCATTAACAAAGCTTCTGGTTGTCATGTGTTTTTTATTCTCATGCATAGAAGCATCCAACCAGTAACAGAATCTTATAGTGATGCTCAGGTAATCACCAACTTCCTCATTAAAAGGGATCCCTCCTAGTGTTATATGTATTTCCATCCCATTTTAGGTCTTCCTCCCAGAAGAACATGTTGAAAGTATTCTAAGCACACAGGAAAATCAATCCTGGGTAATCCTACCTCAAAATCTCTGAGTCAAGCAATTTTTAGTGACATCCTCAATATGTTTTCTCCAATTCTAAAACAAAGGTTATGAATAACAATGATAGGAAAAAACAAATCACAGGACCAGAACTCAGTGTCTTTTACTTTTTTATCTAATGTATGTCTTGTATAAAGGTCTAAGTATAAAAGTCTAAGTATTATTCACTAAACTTACTCCATTATTGAGTATGAATGTCCCTCATACCAGGGCACTGTGTTAGGTACAAAAAATAGAAATGTTAAACACAGAATTCTGACCTTTATGGACCTCACAACTGAATTAAAAAAAAAACAGATGAAGAAATTAGTGACTGTTAATACTTTCAGTTATGTGTATATATTAGTCACTCAGTCCTGCCTGACTCTTTGCTAACCCATGAACTGTAGCCCACAAAGCTCCTCTGTGCATGGAATTCTTGAGGCAACAATACTGGAGTGGGTTTCCATTTCTTCCTCCAGGGGATCTTCCTGATGCAAGGATCAAACCTGAGTCTCCTGCACTGCAGGCAGATCCTTAACCTTCTGAACCACCAGAGAATCCCAACTAGATTAGCTAATAATTAATAATGTTATTTGATGAGAGTTGTAATAAACATATACATTATATTTTTTCTCTTCTAATAAGAGGAAAAAAGAGGTCAGGTAACAGTGATACTTGATATTTAAATTAGAAAACATAAAGGCGTTATACATGGAGACAGACCAACATATGCAAATACATGACAAGAGGAACTGTAATGACTCCCCCAACCCTGGAATCAGGATGGATGGTTACAGTAGGCAATGAGTATAGTGTACACCACGGGAGACAGGAAGAGGGGGTCTTACATGACATACAAGCATTCAGATTGAGACAAGAGATTTTCTTAAATGACTGCATATTCATCCTGCTTTAAAGGAAACAAAACAATGATAACCCATAATTCTCAGTCTATTCTTAAAAAGGGAGGGATGAGACAGAAATAGCAATTCTACTGGTTGGAATGATCCAAGGAAGAAACATTGGGATACTAGGGAAGTAGCATCCATTCCTGAGAATAGTGATAGAAGCAAACCAGCATCTTTTTAAAAATTTTGTATTCCTCTATTTATTTCTCTGGGATCATGAGAGTATACAGAGATCATCTGTGTACATTGTTTTTAATTCCTCATGAATGGGTTACATTTATTGTTTATTTTCATATGTGACTTGCATTCCTTAGATTGCCATCGATGGTCTACAACTGCTGGTAACTGCAAAGGACCTGAGGCATTCAGCTCCTTCCAACCCCTCATTTGGAGTCCACGGCACACTAAAAATATGGCCATTGGAACCTCCTTTCACATCTTCAATTTATTAACTTAGGTCTTTGTAAAATGAAGCAACCTGGGGTGAAAACAATATCCTTGAACTAATTTTACTACTCTTTCTAGAGGTTTATATTAATGAGTTTATTTTATAATAAGAGAATGAAATAAAAAGTAATTACAGTGAAAGGTACTAACGTGTCCTTTCGCATGCTGGCTTAATATTCCCAAGCTGGGTTCATTTCCAGTCACTTGGCAGCTTTCTCCAAACCCAGTCAAAATCCTGATACTCATTTGCCATAAAAATCCAAGGAACAAGCATGGTAAGCAGTTAACAACTGCAAAAAACACAAAGTATGCTGATAATAGAAGAAGTTATTTGCTCAGTAATCATTCAGAAGATAGATCTGGAACAGGAGATGTAATGCTCTATAAATACTATTTCTTTCTTTTATCCCATTATATAGGGTGTCAGTCTTTTGAGAATTTTAAGGATTTTTACCAAAGATGACTTGTGAAATAGGTATTGTTATACCAGTTTTGGGAAAGGGAAGAGCATGTTTCTCAAATCTGTATAGATTTATAGTGCTGGAAGGAATATGAAATGTACTAGATTCAACTTTTATACACATGAGTTTTATAAAACTGGCTGTGAGTTCAAATGACTTGCTCCAAGTCAAAGAGCCAACAAGCTGGGCCAGTCATAGAAGTCAGGTATCCAGGCTCCTACTAACATGCTCTTTATACTTCACTAAATATTTAGAAGACAATGCAAATTAAAACACACACAAACACACACACTCACACACAAACTCCTACTTATCTACACCATAACCAATTTGAACCGTTTCTCAAACTTTAGAACACTATCTAACACCATACACAAACATGAACTCAAAATGAATTAAATACCTAAATGTAAGAATGGACAGCAAAAAGTCTCAGAGGAAAATATAGGAAGAACATTTTGACATAATAGCAGCAAGATCTTTTTTGAGCCATCTCCTAAAGTAATGAAAATAAAAACAAAAAATAAATAAATGAGATCTAATTAAACATAAAAGCTTCTGCACAGCAAAGGAAACCATAAGCCAGACCAAAACCCTCAGAATGGGAGATATTATTTGCAAATGAAGCAACCGACAGAGGATTAAGCCCCAAAATATACAAATTGCTCATGCAGCTCAATATCAAGAATGCAAACAACTTAATAAAAAATGAACAGAAGCCCTAAATAGACATTTCTCCAAAGAAGACTTACAGATGGGCAACAAACACATGAAAAGACACTCAACATCATTAATTAGATCAGAACAACAATGAGCTATTACCTCACACCAGTCAGAACAGACATTGTCAAAAAATCCACAAACAGTAAATGCTGGAGAGGATGTGGAGAAAAGGGAATCCTCCTACACTGTTATTGGGAATGTATATTGATATAGCTGCTCTGGAGAATAGTATGGAGGTTCCTAAAAAACTAAAAATAGAACTACAGGCAGGTAGATGACCCAGGCATCCACTCTGGGGAAGATATCTGGAGAAACCATAATTCCAAAAGATACATACACCCCAATATTCACTGCGGCACTACTTACAGTAGCCAGTGCATAAAAGCAATCTAAATTTCCATCACCAGTGAAACAGAAAATAAAGACATGGTACATGTATGCCATGGAATATTACTTAGTCAAAAAAAAAAAAGGAATGAAATTTTGCCATTTACAGAGATGTGGATGGACTGAGAGACTGTTATACAGGGTGAAGCAAGTCAGAAAGAGAAAAACAAATATCATACATTAATGCATATATGTGGAATCTAGAAAAATGGTACAGATAACCTATTTGCAAAGCAGAAATAGACATAGACATAGAGAACAAATGTATGGACATCAAGGGGGGAAAGTGGTATGGAATGAATTAGGAGATTAGGATCAGCATATATACACTCTTCAGTTCAGTCGCTCAGTTGTGTCCAACTCTTTGAGACCCCATGAATTGCAGCACACCAGGCCTCCCTGTCCATCACCAACTCCCGGAGTTCACTCAAACTCACATCCATCGAGTCAGTGATGCCATCCAGCCATCTCATCCTCTGTCGTCCCCTTCTCCTCCTGCCCCCAGTCCCTCCCAGCATCAGAGTCTTTTCCAATGAGTCAACTCTTCGCATGAGGTGGCCAAAGTACTGGAGTTTCAGCTTTAGCATCATTCTTTTCAAAGAACACCCAGGACTGATCTCCTTTAGGATGGACTGGTTAGACCTCCTTGCAGTCCAAGGATACCATGTATAAAATAAGTAACTAATAAGAACATAACATATAGCACAGGGAACCCTACTTAATATTCTGTGGTGATCTAAATGGGAAGGAAATCCAAAAAAGAGGGGATGTATGTATACATACAGGAGATTGACTTCACTGTACTAACAGAAACTAACTTCACAGAAACTAACACAACACTGTAAAGAAACTATACTCCAATAAAAATTTAAAAAAAATAAAAGCATGTGTCTAGGTCATGGAGACCAACTTTATGGCATACACTTGCCCACAAATAGGCAGTTCCCAAAGTAGGATATTTTGCAAAGTTGAAGAAATAATTATAACTTCAGATGGCTTAGTCTGTATAAATTTAAGATATTACCTCCACTTTTGCTGAACAAACACTGACTTTTGTTTCTTCTCGTAACACAAAAGCATTCCCAATTTTAGGTTCTAGTATCAGAGAAGAGGACTGGAAAAAACATGCTATATTCCATGGAATTAAGTCACTTCATTTTAGTGTGAAAAAACTGAGGTCACGAAAATGTAAGTGACTAGCACATGATCATATACTTATTAGCTAAATTATGCTTGACAAATAATCCTTACAAAGTATTATTCATGTAACATAGATCTCTTAGACATTAATCCAATGATTATTCCTCCATGGACTCATAAGTTGTTTCCCATCCTCACTCCCCTATAAAAAAACATGAGAATGAAAATGAAGGTAACTATTCAAGTGGAATTTAACCAAATATAAATCAATTTTTTAACTGAAAAAAAATAAACAGCTTTAGACATCTCACTCTTGAAACTTATTATACGATGACTTCTCTGCATGTGTAGTTACATTTTCCAGACTCAGCATATTTTTTCTGACCATCAGCAGCATTTCTCGAGTTCCCATTATATAAAATATTTTAGGAATACAAAACAAATCACACAGATATACTCAAACCTAAGGGGCTGAAATTAAACATGTACCAATGTGCATACATAGAGCTATTTCAAAAGGGAATTTGATTCTCTCCTAATCTGATGGGTAACTTAATCTCTCTGAATGAATAATAAGGAGGAGGAAGAAAAGGAAGAAGGCTAAGGGGGTGGGAGCGGGGAAAGAAGAGGAAGAAGGCAAAGAAATATAAAGTAATAAAGTAGGACAATTGATTTTTACTAATGTTCCTGAAATGTATCGAGAGAGACAAGATCTGTTTACCGTAGCAGTTACTTAAGATGGTCCTCAAAAATATTTCATGAGCAAATAAATACACTTCACACTATACCAACTGTTTTGGAAATCCACAGTGAATTAGAATATCTGGAAAGCCCTGCATTGATAATAATGATGAATAAAAGTATTTTTTTTTAACTAACAGCTTCCTCAAACTGACTTTACCACAGAATACTACCCTTTTCATCTTCCTTAAACGTGGCCTGAGACATCAACTGTGTGTGGAGCTTGTGACTGAATACATGGGCAATGCTACTCAATGAAAATGTAATACACTTGAAATTATACAAATGTCAAAACTTATGAAAACTTATTTTTGTAAAGAATACTTTCTCAAGTCTCTAAGTGTCCCCTAAACCCTGTGTGACAGGGTAAGCAACAACTCTAGTTAACCAAATGTCTGATCGATAGAATTTTTAACCCAAATGCAATGTAAAATGAAACACCTCAACTTGAATATTTAGGAAAACATTAGATTAAATAAGTGAAGGTGTGCATTTATTACTGTTTGAATTTGAGTATTAGGCCACTATTTGGGTGATGTTAAATCAGTTGAACAGAAGTCACTAAGTAACATTTGAAGGGACACAAAACAAACTATTATACTTCAAGGAGAACTATAAGAATGGGTTTAATTTAAATCTTAACCAGATATACAGATTCAGATGCAAGTAAAATAATTTCTTTGACAACTTTGCCATTTTACTTAACTGTGCTAAATTCCATGTGAATTATTAAGAGCTAAATTGTCAAACATTATGCACATATCGATCATTAAATATCTAAAAAGGAAAACTATGCACCGACTAGAATTATTATAAATATGATAGAAATTACATAGTAATGTACCCAGTAAATTTCAAGTCTCCAAATTCTTCTATGGTATAGCAGTAGAAGGATTAGAAGAAAGCAATCTTAGAACTGTAATTTAATAGCTTCTCTAAAAACAAGTATTTTTTTAATTTATTTATTTTAATTTGAGGCCAATTATTTTACAATATTGTGGTGGCTTTTGCCATACATGGACATGAATCAGCCATGGGTGTATATGTGTCCCACCATCCTGAACCCCCTTCCCACCTCCTTCCCCACCCCATCCCTCTGGGTTGTCCCAGAGCACCAGCTTTGGGTGCCCTGCTTCATGCATCAAATTTGCACTGGTCATCTATTTTACTTATGGTAATATACATGTTTCAATGCTATTCTCTCATATCATCCCACCCTTACCATCTCCCACATATTTCCAAAGTCTATTCTTTACATCTGTGTCTCTTTTACTGTCTTGCATATGGGATCATCTTACCATCTTTCTAAGTTCAATATATATGTGTTAATACACTGTATTGGTGTTTCTCTTTCTGGCTTATTTCAATCTGTACAATAGGCTCCAGTTTCATCCACCTCATTAAAACTGACTCAAACGTGTTCTTTTATACAGCTGAGTAATACTCCATTGTGTATATGTACCACAACTTCCTTATCCATTCATCTGCTGATGGAAATCTAGGTTGCTTCCATGTCCTAGCTATTGTAAACAGTACTGCAATGAGCATTGGGGTACATGTGTCTTTTTCGATTCTGGTTTCCTCCGTGTGTATACCCAGCATAAAATAAGTATTCTTATACTGTGCTCTCTACTAAAGCAGACTACACCTAAGTAGGATTGCTTACTCAGGACCTACTATGTTCTGGGCACTAGAGAAGAACAGACAGATAAAAAATAAAGAATTTGATATAATACTATAATTGATAAGTTAAAAAAAAAGGTGAATAAACACCCTATACATTGAAATATAATAGAATCATTTGAAACAGTACAGATACACAGAGACATATGTCACTAATGTAGATGAGGGCAGTAGAGAAGCTGTATGGGCACCAGTATCTGAAATGGGAGTTGAAGGGTGAGGATTCCAATAATAGAAGCTTTGAAGTATAGCAATACTAGAAGGGAATTCATTGCAAAGACACTATCAGCCCAGGCAACATGGAAACATAGTATCTATGATAAATTCAGTGAACAGAAAGTGGTTGTGTGTGGCTGGGTTAGGCGAAATATCAGGGGATGAGGCTGCAAACACAGGGTGGGCTCAGATAAGAAATAATCTTATATGTCATGCAAAAGAAATCTAAATAGAGAAGCTAAGGAAACTTGGCTTATAACCCTTTTTGATATCATTACCTGAATGTTTCAGAGATCTGAGAAGTTCAGAGTTAGGTTGATGCCACTTTACTAAATATCTCATCCATTTTTCTTTCCATCCTAGCATTACCCTCAAATATATTATAGATGGGAGAGGATAGGTATCACATTCTTTCTATGCTTTTCGGTTTTCAGAAATGTCTTAACATCATCTGCATAGTGCACTGAACTTTTGCATTCCCTCAAATATTAGAAAATCAGAATTATTATTTTTTTTTAAACATAGCAACTATCACTGAAGTTTAATACTTCAATGTTAATAGGTTTTAGGTTCCAGGAAAACAAACAAACAAACAAAATTTTCTTTCTTCATTTAGATTTTAGAAGTCAATTATTGAGTTTTAGGAATGGTAAAGTTAGCCTATATTATTTTATCAATATTATTAAGGCTCTTGGAAAAACTATAGATGTCTTTAATTTCTCCTGAAATTTTCCTACTTAGCTACAATGATATCCAGTCTCGACTTTTAACTTTTCCTAGATTCAATTCATCCCCAATACTTTAAATTTTACCAAATTTTTTTACAGCTCAATCTGGCTAAAGTCTTGTAAAATGTCTTCAGATGTACTGTATTAGTCTTTCATAGCTTTATATTAAGTTCTGCTCCTTTAAGTCTGGGCAGAGAGACTGAATTCTGAGAAACATCAGGGGCAACTGTATGAATCTGGCATGATATTAACAAGAAAACCAAGCTAGTCCCAATTAAATGGTAATATTTATTCAGCTCAATGGCACAGGGCCTCACCTAGGTCCTTTGGCCTCAGAATCCTTTCCAATATGTCAGTAATTCAGACATTCATATGTATACTTATTTTAATAAAATTATTAAAATTAGAAACAAAAAATATCAACAGTTTTTTCATGAAAGATCTTACAAAATCATCCTATGCATGTGATTATTAATACTGATATGCAGATTGTTTTATATGGTTCAGTTCAGTTCAGTCACTCAGTTGTGTCCGACTCTTTGTGACCCCATGAATTGTAGCACGCCAGGCCTCCCTGTCCAAGTACCTGGTCTTATATATCAGGAAATTAAAATGTTGAGTTCATTCTTTGAAAATATAGCATGCAATTACATAAGGAGCTTTGTTTATTTTGACTTAACTAGAATTTCACATTGAATATCTCCAAGAGAAAATGAAAATTTCAAGCAAACAAAACTAAAAGGTTTTATACATTTGCACTTAGTCATTCACCATGATGGATGACTCATGAGATATTATAAAATACAAACACTATAAGCCACACTTATAAAAGGTACACTTCAGATTCCTTTTCCTTCTTTATTAATGTGAAGATAACTTGGGGTAGGGCTTCCCTGATGGCTCAGTGATAAAGAATCCACCTTCCAATGCAGGAGATGTGGGTTTGATCCCTGAGTCAGAAAGATCCCCTAAAGAAGGAAATGGAAATCCACTCCAGTATTCTTGGCCTGGAAAATTCCATGGACAGAGGGCCCTGATGGGCTACAACCCATGGGGTTGCAAAAGAGTCAAACATGATTTAGTGACTAAATAGCAACAACATAATTTGGAGTAATCTTTCTAAGAAAGCTTGAAACATAAAAATCTATCCACACAGTTACTCAGTTTTGGTAATTATCATGGTATCATAACAATTGCTGCCTTATCAATCAGAAATGAAGTAAGACCTCAACAGTAATGATTTTTATATTCATATATACATACAGATAAATACATATTCAATACACATAGAGCCACTGTGTAGAGACCATGACAAATCTAGACAGTGTGTTGAAAAGCAGACATACTACTCTGCCAACAAAGGTCCTTATAGTCAAGACTATGGTCTTCCCAGTGGTCACGGATGCTTGTGAGGGCTGAACCATAAAGAAGGTGGAGCACCAAAAACTTTCTGCCTTCAAACTATGCTGCTGGAGAAGACTTCTAAGAGTCCCTTAGACAGCAAGGAGATCAAGCCAGTCAATCTTAAGAGAAATCAACCCTTAATACTCATTGGAAGGATTGATGCTGAAGTTGAAACTCCAGTATTGTGATGATCTGATATGAACAGCTGACTCATTGGAAAAGTCCCTGATGCTGGGAAAGATTGAGGGCAGAAGGAGAAGAGGGTGTCAGAGGATGAGATGGCTGGATGGCATCATGGATGCAATGGACATAACCTAGGCAAATCTCGGGAGATGGTGAGGGACAGTTGGGCCTAGTATGCAGCAGTCTATGGGGTCACAAAGAGTTGGACATGACTGGGTAACTGAATAACAACACGTATAGATGTGAAACAGGTTTACAATATTGGTAAGATTCAAGTTTGTACTTCTGAGACCCTGCTTTTTGTTTTTACAGAGTGTGTTTACCTCTTATCACTGAGGGTTGATAACACCCAAAGCAGGAGACAGAAATGAGAAATGACTGAGGACGATAATTGGCTGCTGCTTACCAGGCATTTTCAGAATGACTATAATAGCAAGTTATCTTTCAGTAAATGAGTGAAGGGGCCTAGTTTAGATCCAATACACTTAGGCTGGAGAACTGCTTTTGCTAAAGACAAATTGTGCAACCCTGAGGACATTGCATAGCCTCCTTGATCTTTATGCAATATGTAAGAGATAAAGCACTTCTGTACGAATATATTGAAAATAAAGTCTCCTACTCACATGTTACATTTTCTGGCTTATTGAAGCTTGGTACTATTTTCTGAGGCAATAATTTCAGAGACAATGGCTACCTTACTTTAAAAATTCTTGGTAAATCATCAAAAGCCAGAAATTTACCAAAACACTGTGTTAGTATAAGAATTTTTCAGGCTGTGATGCACACATCAAAGTACAGCTGAAGTCAAGTACAATAGGTGGAGTTCAGTTTTCTGCTACTTGGGAGGCAATGTAATTGTGATTCCAGTGCTCTGGGTGGCCGTGTCTCACTCCATAGACTTTTCTGTTTAACTATCTGGGAAGTACAGTTGACAGACATTTATTGAGTATTTAAAATAAACAGAGCACTGGCCTGAAGACTGAAATTTTCACAAGATCCACTATCATTCACTTGAGGAATTTATATTTCTACAAGGAAATTCTGTACAAAGCTAGAAAAGGTAGACTTGCATGCATCCATTCACTGAAATTATTTGTTCAGCAAATGTTTCTTGAGGATTTTTCATATACCAGGCTCATGGAAAATAAAAAAAAAAAAATGAGAAAGATGTGTTTCTCTCCTAAAGAACATGCAGTTTTCATAGGAAAGCTATCAGGTAATGTAACAAATGTAGATTAGAGAGAAGAGGCATTTATAAAGAGGTAATTATTTAGGTAAGGTTTGGACTTATGAGACCAATAGGCATAGTCCTATTTTAATTACAGTTCTATGCTTCTTCAACATTTTATATCCAAATTTCAGATTAAGTTTATGGTAAGCTGATGTATTTCTTCACACAGGTCCCTACATACAGTGAAAGCAGTGACATGAACAAAGACATTACTTTCAGTTCAGTCGGTTCAGTTGCTCAGTCACGTCCAACTCTGCAACCCCATGAACTGCAGCATGCCAGGCCTCCCTGTCCATCATCAACTCCTGGGGTTTACTCAAACTCGTGTCCATTGATTCAGTGATACCATCCAACCATCTAATCCTCTGTCATTCCCTTCTCCTCCCACCCTCAATCATTCTCAGCATCAGGGTTTTTTCCATTGAATCAGTTCTTCGCATCAGGCGACAAAGTATTGGAGTTTCAGCTCCAGCATCAGTCCTTCCAATGAATATTCAAGACTGATTTCCTTTAGGATAGACATTACTTTGAATTACTTTATATTTCTGATGCCTTCAAATATGAATTTCTCTTTCTAGTTTTAAAAATGTGTTCGCTATTTTTCTGATTATAAAATACATATACAAATATAAATAATTTAGCATATTGAAATTTCAATACTCAAAATATTTCAGTATAAATACATTGAAAAATTGAAAACAAAACAACTATTGTCCATATGTCTAGTACCTAAAAACAAGTGCTGTACATACTCTATCACAGACACATACACACATGCACTCACATCTTGTTAAATTGGAATGACTGTGTTAGTTGTCCTAGACCAATGGCTTCCCTATCTGAATGCAGAGTCCAAAGAACAGCAAGAAGAGATAAGAAAGCCTTCCTCAGTGATCAATGCAAAGAAATAGAGGAAAACAACAGAATTGGAAAGACTAATTTTCTCTTCAAGAAAATTAGAGATAACAAGGGAACATTTCACGCAAAGATGGGCTTGATAAAGGACAGAAATTGTATGGACCTAACAGAAGCAGAAGATATTAAGATGAAGCAGCAGGAATACTCAAAAGAACCATTCAAAAAAGATCTTCATGACCCAGATAATCACAATGCTGTGATCACTCATCTAGAGTCAGATATCCTGGAATGAGAAGTCAAGTGGGCCTTAGAAAACATCACTATGAACAAAGCCAGGGGAGGTGATGGAATTCCAGTTGATCTATTTTAAATCCTAAAAGATGATGCTGTTAAAGTGCTACACTCAATATGCCAGCAAATTTGGAAAACTCAGCAGTGGCCACAGGACTGGAAAAGGACAGTTTTCACTCCAATCCCAAAGAAAGGCAATGCCAAAGAATGTTCAAACTACCACACAATTGCACTCATTTCACATACTAGAAAAGCAATGTTCAAAATTCTCCAAGCCAGGCTTCAACAGTACATGAACCGTGAACTTCCAGATGTTCAAACTTCCTTTTAGAAAAGGCTGAGGAACCAGAGATCAAATTACCAACATCCACTGGATCATCAAAAAAGCAAGAGAGTTTCAGAAAAAACATCTATTTCTGCTTTATTGACTACACCAAAGCCTTTGACTGTGTGGATCACAACAAAATGTGGACAATTCTTAAAGAGATGGGGATGCCTGCCTCAGGCATTCCCTGCCTTACCTGCCTCCTGAGAAATTGGTATGCAGGTCAAGAAGCAACAGTTAGAATTGGACATGGGACAACATACTAGTTCCAAATTGGGAAAGGAACATGTCAAGTTTGTATGTTGTCACCGTAGTTATTTAACTTATATGCAGAGTACAACATGCAACATGCCTGGCTGAATGGAGCACAAGCTGGAATCAAGATTGCTGGGAGAAATATCAATAACCTCAGATACACAGATGACACCACCCTTATGGCAGAATGCTAAGAAGAACTAAAAAGCCTCTTGATGAAAGTGAAGAGGAGAGTGAAAAAGCTGGCTTAAAACTCAACATTCAAAAAATGAAAATCATGGAATCTGGCTCCATAGCTCCTTGGCAAATAGATGGGGAAACAATGGAAACAGGGACAGACTTTATTTTGGGGGGGCTCCATAATCACTGTGGGTGGTGACTGCAGCCATTAAATTAAACGATGCTTGCTTCTTGGAAGAAAAGTTATGACCAACCTAGACAGCAAATTAAAAAGCAGAGACATTACTTTGCCTACAGAGGTCCGTCTAGTCAAAGCTATGTTTTTTCCAGTAGTCATGTATGGATGTGAGAGTTGGACTATAAAGAAAGCTGAGTACTGAAGAACTGATGCTTTTGAACTGTGGTGTTGGAGAAGACTCTTGAGAGTCTCATGGACAGCAAGGAAATCCAACCAGTTCGTCCTAAAGGAAATCAGTCCTGAATATTCATCAGAAGGACTGATGCTGAAGCTTAGACTCCAATACTTTGGCCACTTGATGTGAAGAACTGACACATTGGAAAAGACCCTGATGCTGGGAAAGATTGAAGGCAAGTTTAAAAGGGGACAACAGTGGATGAGATGGTTCTATGGCATCACCGTCAATGACATGAGTTTGAGCAAGGTCCAAGAGTTGGTGATGGACTGAGAAACCTGGCATGTTGCAGTCCATGGGATCGCAAAAAGTCAGACATGACTGAGTGACTGAACTGAGCTGAAGTGAACTGAATGGCTTCCCAAGTGGCTCTGTTGTAAAGATATCACCTGCCCATGCAGAAGACGCAGCAGATGTGAGTTTGATTCCTGGGTCAGCAAGATCCCTCAGCGAAGGAAATGGCAACCCACTCCAGTATTCTTGCCTGGGAAATTCCGTGGACAGAGGAGCCTGTTGAGCTACAATACATGGGGTTGCAAAGAGTGAAGACATTACTGAGCGTGTGTGTACAAAGTACAGAAGGGAGTGCAGAATTGCATTCTTAGAATCTAAGATTAATAGACTAAAATGTCTCTATCTTTCCTCTCCAAGCCTGCTTATTAATACCATATTAAGGTTCAAATAGAAAAGTATCAATTTTTCTCTCCGTCCAGCCAACATGTATGAAAGTGGGGGGGAGTGGTGGTTACAGTAACCTCTAGAGAATCATACTACACATAACACGGTCCCGTCTATTGGGCAGTTGATCATTATTTTACTTGGCTGTCTTTTATGTCCAGTCCAGCAGAAACTGCATAGATTTCTGGCAGATATCAGTGGTAAGTTTATATAGAAATATTTTATGATCTGAAATAAGCATATTTGACACATTTATGAAGCATATAACCCCTTATCCCTTTTGGAGAGAGTCTAGGTTTAAACAAAAAGGACTGAAGTAAACAATGAAAAACACATAGTTCACTGGTCAATGTCAAGAAATAAAAGAGAGTTTTCAGTAATTTCCCAAAGGAGGCCTGAACGACGATTATGTCTACTCTTTCAAAAGATCGATACTGAAGTAACAATATTGCAGATGAGTCTATGGCTGTCATTTGCTAGTGATGCACAAATCTAAAAGATGAAAACAAATTAATGTTTTCTAAAAACTGAGCAGCAAAGAAACCTCAGCAGCATGCATTTAACCTGAAAATCCTGGAGGTCAGACAAGTAGGAGAGAGAAGAAAAAATAAAGAATTATTATTATCTGGATGTTTTTTCAATCACAAATAAGTTTTAAGGAATATAGAAAATTCCTATCTGCCCAAAATACAATGAGATACATTTTTTCCAAGTAAACATGAAAAGCACGATAAAAGGTACAATTATTTTTGTGAGGAATCTTTAATGATATAGTTCTATATATATGTGAGTGTATGGCACACCCACACACACATATACACACAAGAAACACAAAGATGCCTGCAATGTAGGAAACCTGGTTTGATCTTTGGGTCAGGAAGATCACCAGGAGAGGGAAATAGCAATCCACTCCAGTATTCTTGTCTGGGAAATCCCATGGACAGGGAACTCTGGCTGGCTACAGTCCACAGGGTCACACGACTTGGACACAACTTAGTGACTAAACCACCACCACCACACATGTGTGATATAAGCATACACACACGGCTGCATGAAAAATACAAAAAAGGTAAATTATAATCATTCCACAATGTTTTGGAATAAACTGTCAGATCAAAATAGAACTTGAGACCCAACTAGAAAGATATAGTCATAATAATCAGAATTACCACACTATTAAGCATAAGCCTAGAGTAACCGACTTTTTACCATTAAGAACTTTAGTTGATCTAACTAATATAGCAGCAACATCTGATCTTTCAGCACAATCACTGATCTAAAGACAGGCTTCAAAATAGGGTCTGAAAATATGAAATTTATCTAACAGGAACCTGACCAAAAGGAAAACACTGCATTGAGGACACACACAGAGCACAAATGCAGGTAATTTAACCCCTCAAATCCAGAAGCCAGAGTAAGGAGCAATAGATATGAAACAAAACTACTTTTGGGAATGAGTAAAGAAATGTATACTAAATTATGGGACACTAGGAAAATTCAGAGTTTGTTTGAAAGCTCACATTCTGCCATCAGGGATGGAATCAGTTAAGGTCCTCAAAAGAGCCACTGCAAGATAAGGAAGGAACAATAAGCCAAAACAAAGGAACATGTAACCAAGTACATAACCAACAGGATTAACAAGGGTTGAGTTGTCTATTAATACTGAGAGATTGAGAATTAACAATCCTATACCTTACTTGGGAGAAGGAAATGGCAACCCACTCCAAGTATTCTTGCCTGGAGAATTCCATAGGCAGAGGAGCCTGGTGGGCCGCTGTCCATAGGGTCACATAGAGTCAGACACTACGTAAACGACTTAGCATGCACGTGTGCATTGGAGAAGGAAATGGCAACCCACTCCAGTATTCTTGCCTGGAGAATCCCAGGGACAGAGGAGCACGTGGGCTGCTGTCTATTTGGTTGCACAGAGCCGGACACAACTGAAATGACTTAGCAGCAGCAGACCTTAGTTGTACATGTGCCTAAACCAACTGTTACACACACATACACACAGTGTTATTTTTTACTATTTTAAAATTAAGGTTGTTTGTAAGAGATAGGTTGATGTTGCTAAATACATATGTATAAACTACTCTTGCTAAATGGTTAAATGATCTAATACTTTTAAATGCCTCTGCAAATTAAAATCAGTCATGAAATCACATTAAAATTAATCAAACATATATATTTACATATTTGGGTATCAATAGTTTATACATGAAAAAAATACACTAGGGTTGAATAGATGTGTGTGTGTGTGTGTGTGTTAAGTTGCTTTATCAGTGTCTGACTCTTTCTGACATTACGGACCATAGCCTGCCGGGTTCGTCTGTCCGTGGGATTCTCCAGGCAAGAATACTGGAGTAGGTTGCCATAACTTCCTCCAGGGAATCTTTCTGACCCAGGGATTAAACCCATGTCTCTTATATCTCCTGCTGGCAGGAGGGTTCTTTACCACTAGCACCATTTGGGAAGCCCAGAAGATACAAACTACTATATATAATAGATAAACAAAAAGGTCCTACTTGGATAGCACAGGGAACTATATTCAATATCTTGCAAAAGTGAAAGTCACTCAGTCGTGTCCTACTCTTGGCGAACCCATGGACTGTACAGTGCATGGAATTCTCCAGGCCAGGATACTGGAGTGGGTAGCCTTTCCCTTCTCCAGGGGATCTTCCCATCCCAGGGATCAAACTCAGGTCTCCCACATTGCAGGTGGATTCTTTACCAGCTGAGCCACAAGGGAAGACCAAGAATACTGAATTGGGTAAGCTATCCTTTCTCCAGTGGATCTTCCCAACCCAGGAATTGAACTGGGGTCTTCTGCATTGCAGGCAGATTCTTTAACAACTGAGCTATCTTGTAATACACCATAACTGAAAAGAAAACAAGTTATACAAGGTGTTTCTCTCCCTAGACTTTAACTAGAAAGGGTCCTGTTGAAACATTTCCAAGACACTAACCTTCTCACTTACTACTTCTAATGTCCAACTCTTCTCAGACATTGTTTCTCAGGTCCCTAAAATTTACCATCAAGCATCCAGAAATGAACACACCACAGTGAACTGACCTCAGCATCACTCTTCACAAATCGCTTTGAGATATTTCCATACTATTCTATTAGGGCAGGGGAAGCAGTTACTATACATAAAACTTTCCATGCTAAACTACTTAGTTAGTAGCTTAGTTTGTCTCAAAAGGGTTCTCATAAAGTCCATGACTAGTAAGATATTCCCTAAATTACTTCTCTTAAATATGGGTTTTAAATTACAGTATAATTTTGTACAATAAAATATGAGAAAAATAAGCAAAAAAGGGTAAGAAATGGTACACAGCTTTGGAGATGTTAATGCACTTCTGTGCCTTTATCTCTGATTATGACATTATCCAGAGATACCAAGGATTAGACAGATTGCCAACTTTTTAGATGCTATGCCCTATTGCAAAGGAAATGTGTTTTCCATACAAAACCACTATATTCAGATATACTGAGCCACATTTCCAGATACCCCTCACCAGCCCTCCACTTGGGCTTTGCATTAAAACAAAATTTACTCAGAGGCCCAACAAATAACAGCTCTCCAGTGTCCAATTACTGCTTTACAATTCAAGGAAACATCTACTTATGGAAAGGCATTGGGCCAATCACAAGTTCAAGTAATAGCCTTTGAAAATTCAGTCCTATATTTTGTTAGCTTTCCTATAAAAACATTCAGCAGGACACTACATATGGGTTAAAAAGTTAAAGTTTTGTGTACCAAAAAAGTCAGAAGAGCAACTAATACACCTGAAACTCAATGTCAATACTTCTAATATGTGTGTTTGGGTACACATAATTATATTGAGTGGGTATATATATTCTGTTATTTAGTCACTCAGTTGTATCTGAGTCTTTGTGACCCCATGGACTGTAGCCCACCAGGCTCTTCAGTCCATGGGACTTTCCAAGCAAAAATACTGGAGTGGGTTGCCATTTCCTTCACTAGAGGATCTTCCCGACCCAGGGATCGATCCATGTCTCCTGCAAGTACAGGCGAATTCTTTACTTGTGAGTCCACCAGAAAGCATGCGTGTGTACATGCATGTGTGTGTGCGTGTGTACACAATCAAAATTGATAATGAGTTCCTAGAAGATGTGTTAAAATGAAACCTATGGACCTGGCTTCTAGCCCCTGACAAATGGAAAACTAGTTTGGGTTGCTGCCTCCCTACTTAAAAATTAATCACAGAAAAATGTAAATAAATTAAAAACATGAAGGCAGCATGGTTTTGAGGAACAAGTAAAAGAAACTATGAATATCCATCTAAGGCTTCCCAGGTGGCTCAGTGGTAAAGACCACCTGCCAATGCAGGAGACATGGGTTTGATCCTAGAGTCAGGAAGTTTCCGTGGAGAAGGAAATGGCAATGCACGCCAGTATTCTTGCCTCAGAAATTCCATGGATAGAGGAGCCTGGTGGGTTACAGCTCAGGAGTTGGCAAAAGAGTTGGCATGATTTAGCAACTAAATAAAAACAACAATATATCTAAAAACAAAAGTCTAATTTTGAATTTGAAGGGATAAATGCATGCATTTAGCAGCATGGATGACCCAAAAATAGTGTCAAAGAAGAAATAAACATACAATCATAGGCATTTAATAAACCATTTGTTAAATGGAAAAACAAGTAGGTAATAAATCACTAAGCATATAGTTAAATAAGATTAATGTACTTGATCTAGTCGACAGAATATCCAATAAAAGTAAATGTTATTTTCAAATGCATATAGATTTACAACATATTTGCATGTAAGCTGAGTCATAACACAAATCTCAAAAAAGTCATTATACTTAAATTACACAGAATATGCTCTCTAAACACCATGGAATTCAATGAGGAAACAAAAGAAAGTTAGATTTCATACATTTGAAAATTAAGCAAGGCAGTTCTTAAAAGTGGAAGCTTCGATTATTGATCTGTGGTCTTGCTCTATTTTAACTGCATCCCATATATTTTGATACGCTGAATTTTCATTCAGTTTAGTGTGTGTGTGTGTGTGTGTGTGTGTGTGTGTGTGTGTGTATGTGTATATATATATATATATATATATATATATCTTTATTTCCCTTGAGGTTTCCTCTTTCATCTACACACTAATTAGAAATATACTTTAGTCTCCAAATATCCAGGAATTTTTCAGATACTGATACCACAGGAATATTTCTGCCACTGATATGTAATCAAATTTAATTATCAGCTGTGAGCATACCTTTGTATCCTTTCATTCTTTCAAATTTAAGATTTGTTCCACCACCCAGAATATTACCTATCTTGGTGAAAATTCTATGTGTATTTGAGAATAATGTGTTTTCTGTTATGTTGATTGTGTCAGTTCAGTTACTCAGTTGTGTCCAACTCTTTGCGACCCCATGGACTGCAGCATGCCAGACCTGCTGGTTGTGTAGTTGCTATAAATATTTGAATCTACAGCTGGTCGATTGTGCTGCTCAAATCCTCTATTACTTACTTTCTATATTCTCGTTTGATCAATTGGTGATGGTGGAATGTTGATGTTTCTAACTGTACATTTGTTAATTTGTTTTTCATTCTTATCTTTCAGTGTATTTTGAAACTCTGTGGTTAGGTGCAAACCACTTAAGTCGTCATGTCTTCTTGGAATATTGACCCCTTTTCATTATTCAGTAATTCTATTTATCCCTGACATTATGCTTTGTTCTAAAATCTATTTCATCTAATATTAAATAGTACTTGACTTTTATTTAAGGCTTACATGTATGTTATTTTGCTATCCTCTCAACTTTTATCCTATCTATATCTTCACATTTGAAGATGGTTTGTTATATAAATCAAAGTCTGATCTCCTCTTATTTTAAAACAATCTGACAATGTCTTTAATAGGTATGTTTAGGACATTAATATTTAATATCATTATTGACATAGTTGGTTAAGAGCTACCATCTTGATAGTTGTTTTCTATTTGTTTCATCTGTTCTTTTTCCCTTTATTTCTATTTTCCTTTTGGATTAACTGAGCAGTATTTATGATTCCATTTTATCACCTCTAGCAACTTATCATTCTCTTTAGGAAAATTTAGTGGTTGATCTGCTTTTAAACAACATTTATACACAGTCACAAGTAGTGTAAGGACCTAAAGAAATTTTAAACTTTTCTTATAGAATATGCTTGTAGCAGTAAACTAGTATCTGTCTGAAAATATCTTCCCATCCTTATTTCTGGAAGACATTTTCCCTGGGCATAGAATTCTGACTTGACCACATACATGTATTTCTTTTTCCTTTCAGTGCTTTATAAATGTCACTTCATTGCCTTCTAACTTATAGGTTTTCTGGGAAAAAGAAAGTCATGGATTTTAAATAAGACATGGATCAATGGTCCAACAACTGAGTATTAGTTGATGATGTATGAAAACTGGCTTACTATATGGAGAAAATAAAGCTGGGTTTCTATCCCACTTTATGGGGTGTAAGGTACACCCCAAAGAAGCAAAGATCTAATTGCAAAAGATAAATCTATCAAGTTATTAGAGGTTAACAAAAGGTTACAGAGATGAAAAGCTCACGGGTTCTAAAGCATCTAATGGAGGCTCTGTGTCAACAAAAGGATATGATGAATAAAGTTAATGGACCAAATTGTTTATTATCTATAGAAAACACCTGCAGTACTTAATACCAACAAAGATGAAATATCTAGAATATACAAAGAACTGTTGCTAATCCACAGTAAAAATACAAGTCAAAATCACTAAAAATAATGGGGAAACAATATGAACAAGTACTTCACAGGAGAAAGTCTCAAGGATGGCCACAAAAACACAGAGGTGATTTGTACTTACTATGGTGAATAATACTAGAAAACTAAATAGTGCAAAAGTTGCTGGGAGAGTGGAGATATAAAAATATCTCATAAACTGCTTGTGGGAGTTTATAGCCCACAATGATATGATTCAGCCATTCCAAAGAGTAACATGACAGTTTTAACTTAAATTCAGTGCAGGTATATACTATGATCTAGATAAAGTCATATCCTGGATGTATATCCCAGAGCAATCCTTGCCTAAGTGTGAGAAACTATATATGAATATTCACCCCAGTGTTGTTTTTAGTAGAAGTGACTTGAATGCAATCCAGGTGTTCATCATTGGGAGGAGTGGACAATAAAAATGTGGTACTTGAACATGATGTAATACTGTGCAGCAGTTAGGAAAAGACTAGATCTAAGCAAGGACACATTAATACCTCCTTTAAAAATGGTGCTTGGTGGAAAAGAAATAGGATAAGTTTATAACACTAATAATTATTTAAATTAAATGCATATGTACATAATACAAGATAACATGTAAATAAATTACGCATATCAAGTGTAACAGAATGGTTACTTATATGGTGGGAGAGGAATGTGAGTGGAGGGGTTAGAAGAGAAGGCAGGAAGTAGAAAAGGAAAAAAGAATAATAGTCTGAAAGAAAGAAACAATGGAAGGCCTTGCGTAAATCTCTAACAACAATGTCCTAAGAACTAGAAACTATGATTAATCAAACATTCCAACACAAGTCCAAAATAAATATCTATGAATACATCTATTAATTTAAGTAGGTGTGTAGATAAATAAAAGGTAGATCAATACATGTATTGTAGGTAGGAAAGTAGATAGTTGAGAGAGACAGGAGGGAGAGGTGGGGTGATGAAGACCAGTAGATGGAAGGATGAAAAATATATACAGGTAGATAAAAAGAAGTCAAAACTTTCCTAGAAATCAAATGCTCAAGTTAAAGAAAAAACAGTAAAACTCTTTTGAAGTATAAAAGGAAAACTTGATGAATTGTGTTATTCAATGACATTTCTAAAATGTAAAATTTATTTGAAATATACATTCATTTAGAGCACAATGGAATAATTTCTCTCTAAAGGTTCAAGGATGTGTTTTTCAAGTGGGAAGGTAAATTTTCTCCTTTATAACATTCCCGTATCAACCCTATATTCCACAAACTAACTTCTGAATACCTGGCTATATTTTATCTTGTTAGAATAAACTCTTCCTGGGATAAATACCAGTCTTTACAAAGAACAGCCTAACAATGTACATTTTGTAAATGAAAGAAAAACAGCAAGCAAGTTGATAACTTGTTATCTACACGTTGTCCCAAATGCCCTTTCCAATGGCCCATTGAAATAGAAAGGCTGTATTTTTCCATTAAGAATATAATGTTTATCACCAATTTATATATGAAGATAGACCATTGTAGTATTTACAAGAAAAAACTATTAAACTCCCTTTATTATTCTTTTTGCCATTTTATACAAATATTCAATCATCAAAAATAAACATTATGAATACCTTATAAAATTTAATCATATATATCAATCAAATAAATGATGTAGAAAATTCAAATTCACAAACAAAATTCCTTTTCTCTCTACTGCCAGAGTCCCAAGTTTAAGCAAAAATGTTGTTGGATTATCCTGGTAAAATTACTTTAACAATGACTATTCCAATTAATGCTATTTGTGTTTTCTTTCAATGCATTTTATTTCTATTTTTTCCTGTGCTGAACAAAACAGAATGATCCAATTTGAGCTACATGCCTGTTTAGCTAAACGAGATTATTCAGTGGTCTAGTTAATCTTGAGCCATTGCATAGAATGAGGTAATATATTCTATCCCCACTAGCTCAGCTCCTTTTTATTCTTTTTTTCAAAAAAGAAAGGTTTATGTTGTGGGAGAGGCAGAAGGTCTTAGATCATAACCATGAAGCACTAAGATAATAGGAGAGACCAGCCCTTCTATACGTGTGAACGTGAAATCCTATCTGTGCAGGTCACTGCCAGCATTGAAGGAGACAGGGCCATGGGGTTTGTGCATGAACTTCAATTTTTACTTCATCCAAGTGAGAAAAAAAGCAGTAAATATTATAACCAATGCTACACATGAAATAGTTGGTATTTTACCAATCTTTCCACCGTGCAGATGGCACTTTTATTGACCAGCCAACAGGCTTTTACTGGTCATGCCATCTCCCTTCAAATCCCTTTCAAACCGTTAAAGATACAGCAAGCATCCTGCTTACTATCAATCATCCTCTGACCCCTGTCCCCACATTTTATTTCTGATGAAAGCCAAACTTTGTCTTTGCCTAATCAAGGGACACTGCTTTCAGGAAAAATATATTGGGCTATATATGCACTTGATCAAAAACCTTTGAAATGTACACAAAAGCACCAAGTCAGAAAGAGAAAAGGACAGCTGCATAAAGATGTCATAGGAAAAGAGTTAGTTGCAAAAAGCCTTGGCTAACTGGTTAAGTTAAAGTAAGCACAATTTTGCTCTCCTGTAGTTTTTCCCATTCCTTTCTATCTGTGCACATAAAAACTAACTAGCATTAGATTGGAGAAGGCAATGGTACCCCACTCCAGGACTCTTGCCTGGAAAATCCCATGGACGGAAGAGCCTGGTGGGCTGCAGTCCATGGGGTCGCAAAGAGTCGGACACAACTGAGTGACTTCACTTTCACTTTTATGCATTGCAGAAGGAAATGGCAACCCACTCCAGTGTTCGTGCCTGGAGAATAGGGACAGAGGAGTCTGGTGGGCTGCCATCTATGGGGTCACACAGAGTCGGACACAACTGAAGTGACTTAGCAGCAGTAGCAGCAGCAGCATTGTTGTTCTAAATGCTAATTTCCCTTCATTTGCCTGACAATTCTGCTTTCAAGTCTGGTGATATACAAAAAAAAAACCTTATTTTGTGGAGTTCCTCCACTTTTCAAAATATTCTATTTTTCTTCCAATGATGTGCATTTTCACTATGCATAAAAATAGTAAAATACACATTATGCACAATAACATACTGTTATTTCTCAATTCATTGACTTTTAAAGTAATGCTCAAAATTCTCCAAGCCAGGCTTTGGCAATACATGAACCGTGAACTTCCAGATGTTCAAGCTGGTTTTAGAAAAGGCAGAAGAACCAGAGATCAAATTGCCAACATCTGCTAGATCATGGAAAAAGCAAGAGAGTACCAGAAAAACATCTATTTCTGCTTTATTGACTATGCCAAAGCCTTTGACTGTGTGGAACACAATAAACTGTGGAAAATTCTGAAAGAAATGGGAATACCAGACCACCTGACCTGCCTCCTGAGAAACCCGTATGCAGGTCAGGAAGCAACAGTTAGAACTGGACATGGAACAACAGACTAGTTCCAAATAGGAAAAGGAGTGCATCAAGTTATATTGTCACCCTGCTTATTTAACTTATATGCAGAGTACATCATGAGAAACGCTGGGCTGGAAGAAGCACAAGCTGGAATCAAGATTGCCGGGAGAAATCTCAATAACCTCAGATATGCAGATGACACCACCCTATGGCAGAAAGTGAAGAGGAAATAAAAAGCCTCTTGATGAAAGTGAAAGAGGAGAGTGAAAAAGTTGGCTTAAAGCTCAACATTCAGAAAACGAAGATCATGGCATCTGGTCCCATAACTTCATGGGAAATAGATGGGGAAACAGTGGAAACAGTGTCAGACTTTATTTTGGGGGGCTCCAAAATCACTACAGATGGTGACTTCAGCCATGAAATTAAAAGACACTTACTCCTTGGAAGGAAAGTTATGACCAACCTAGATAGCATATTCAAAAGCAGAGACATTACTTTGTCAACAAAGGTCCATCTAGTCAAGGCTATGGTTTTTCCTGTGGTCATGTATGGATGTGAGAGTTGGACTGTGAAGAAAGCTGAGCACTGAAGAATTGATGGTTTTGAACTGTGGTGTTGGAGAAGACTCTTGAGAGTCCCTTGGACTGCAAGGAGATCCAACCCGTCCATTCTAAAGGAGATCAGCCCTCGGTGTTCTTTGGAAGGAATGATGTTAAAGCTGAAACTCCAATACTTTGGCCACCTCATGCAAAGAGTTGACTCATTGGAAAAGACTCTGATGCTGGGAGGGATTGGGGGCAGGAGGAAAGGGGACGACAGAGGATGAGATGGCTGGATGGCATCACCGACTTGATGGATGTGAATTTGAGTGAACTCCAGGAGTTGGTGATGGACAGGGAGGCCTGGCGTGCTGGGATTCATTGGGTTGCAAAGCGTCGGACACTACTGAGCGACAACTGAACTGAAGATGGGAAAGCTAAAGATATTCAGAGACTGCTCTGAATAACTTAACAGCAGACTTGTCATAAGTTATAATTTAGATGTAAGTCCTATATCTAATTAATATATATATATATCTAATATCTAATTAATACATATAACTTAGATAAAGATTTATAACATTTATATATGATGTTATACAGCACTGTTCAACTTTCTCTAGCATTAAAACAAGCAATCAAAACAATTCTAATTTAGCTAATTTGCCCATGAATATCTGCAACCCATACTGCATTGCCTACCAGTATTCTTATCATTGACACACTCATTAGAGTAGCACTGGGCTATGTAGCACACCAACCCCAACGGACCAAGGAAACATGAAGTTTAGGTAGAATTATCAACAACTAAATGCACTGGGTTATAAGAAGTCAAATACCAGTGTGCAAGGCAAGAGGTGATTATAATAAGGCAATGTTCACACCAATCAACAAGAAAAACACCTGAACCACCCATGTTAGGAAATAAAAGCACAAAAGAATTACAAAGGAAATGACCTTGAGATCCAGGCAGTTAGGTCTCTAAACCTCAGTTGCTGCTGGACTCTACTTCCACTGAATCAATAACAATTCTCAATGATTATCCTTAAGCCTCTGTGGGAATGAAGGTAGACGGCTGATAAGAGAATGGGCTTGGAAAGGTTTCTAGAGGGATTTTTCTAAAAAGAGAAATCAATGATCTCCAATATTGTAACTGGAGAAAGCTGACTACATATATGTTTTATAACCCTGAGAGATACTAAGGACAAATTTGTACAAAATCTGTGACTAAAATAATTACATACACAAGATTTTTCTCTCTCATTTATCTGTCTATAAAATTACTGCTAAGTCAGATGATTTAGTAAGAAATTGAATAAATTTATGGAAAAAAGAGTTCAAGAACATAAATTAGTTTTATTTTTATTATTCCTATCAGTAGCCACTGTAACAGTTGAAAGAGACACCCTGATGTGAGCACACAAAACAATTTCTATTCTTGAGTTTCATTCATGAAGATTTGATAACATCTCTAGTAGATCTGTCTACAATGCAGGAAACTCAGGTTCGATCCCTGGGTAAGGAAGATCCCCTGGAGAAGGAAATGGCAATCCACTCCAGCACTATTGCCTGGAAAATCCCATGGACGGAGGAGCCTGGTAGGCTACAGTCCATGGGGTCGCAAAGAGTCGGACACGACTGAGTAACTTCACTTTCACTTTCTTTCTAGTAGATCATCAAGTGATAACATCTCTAGTAGATCATCAAGTGACATTTAAATTATAATCATTTTATGTAGTTCTCATTAATGCTTTTAATATGTATAAAATAAAAACATTTTAATGTCATATGTAATGTAACCAGGTACATTGTGAAAATACAATAAGTATGCGTTGTCCATTTCTGATAATATTAAATTTTTTGAACTGAGATTTATTAACCACTTGTGTTCCCTTTTTTTTCAATTTACATATTTTTGCTTTGCTTTTAAGTAATAGAAATTGGCTATTTTTACTTCTTTATTAAATATTAGAACAGTTAGATAATTGTCTAATTACTGTAAATATAAAATTTTTTGCTTCTAACAATATTTGGTTAGATTGTTAAACCATTTTTCTGTGAGAAGAAATGCTGTGTTTATTTGTAACGATTTTAATATTAATAGAGTCTATAATTTAAAATGCAAGAATACATGTAATTTTGTTCAAAGACTTAGGGGTTTTGATTATTTACAACAAGATGATTTTTATAAAATATTTAAAGTCACAGTTGCTTTCTCTCCTATTTAAGTAAAGACAGTTCATCAAGCCCTTTGGAGTTTGGGAGGTCTTATGGTACCTGAGAGTTATTGTTTGTCACACTGTCTTTCTTAAGAGTATGAGGTTTAATGTACATTGACCAACACAGGTTTATTTTTCCAAAGTTGTATCTCTTTTGTAAAGACATGTCTGTGTACGTACATACACATATTAATGTTTGCATAACTATCCTTATCCCTATTTAGACACAAAGATAATTTATGTGCTGCTTAGCTGGTTTCTAGATAACAAAGGATTTACACATGTACATCTTCCAATGGTATGTTATATACACCATCTACCACTATCATCAGATTTTTCCTAATTATGTACCTCGGAGATGTGGGACAGCTCCAGAGTACAACAATAAAGTCAATATTGCACTAAAGCAAGTCACATGAATGTTTTGGTTTCCCAGTGCATATACAAGTTATAATTACAATATATATAGTCTACTGTTGTTTTCCTCTATTTCTTTGCATTGATTGCTGAGGAAGCCTTTCTTATCTCTCCTTGCTATTCTTTAGAACTCTGCATTCAAATGGGAATATCTTTCCTTTTCTCCTTTGTTTTTCACTTCTCTTCTTTTCACAGCTATATGTAAGGCCTCCTCAGACAGCCATTTTGCTCTTTTGCATTTCTTTTTCATGGGGATGGTCTTGATCCCTGTCTCCTGTACAATGTCACGAACCCCTCTGTCCATAGTTCATCAGGTACTCTATAAGATCTAGTCCCTTAAATCTATTTCTTACTTCCACTGTATAATCATAAGGGATATTATTTAGGTCATACCTGAATGGTATAGTGGTTTTCCCTACTTTCTTCAATTTAAGTCTGAATTTGGCAATAAGGAGTTCATGGTCTGAGCCACAGTCAGCTCCCGGTCTTGTTTTTGCTGACTGTAGAGAGCTTCTCCATCTTTGGCTGCAAAGAATATAATCAATCTGATTTCAGTGTTGACCATCTGGTGATGTCCATGTGTAGAGTCTTCTCTTGTGTTGTTGGAAGAAGGTGTTTGCTATGACCAGTGCATTCTCTTGGCAAAACTCTATTAGCCTTTGCCCTGCTTCAAATTTGCCTGTTACTCCAGGTGTTTCTTGACTTCCTACTTTTGCATTCCAGTCCCCTATATGAAAAGGACATCTTTTTGGGGTGTTAGTTCTAAAAGGTCTTGTAGGTCTTCATAGAACTGTTCAACTTCAGCTTCTTCAGAGTTACTAGTTGGGGCATAGGCTTGGAACACCATGATACTGAATGGTTTGCTTGGAAAGGAACAGAGATCATTCTGTCATTTTTGACATTGCATCCAAGTACTGCATTTCAGAGTCTTTTGTTGACCATGATGGCTACTCCATTTCTTCTAAGGGATTCCTGTCCACAGTAGTAAATATAATGCATCTTTCATGCAAAGATGCATTTGATAAAGGACAGAAATGGTATGGACCTAACAGAAGCAGAAGATATTAAGAAGAGATGGCAAGAATACACAGAAGAACTGCACAATAAAGATCTTCACAACCCAGATAATCATTATGGTGTGATCACTCACCTAGAGCCAGACATCCTGGAATGTGAAGTTAAGTGGACCTTAAAGCATCGCTATGAAAAAAGCGAGTGGAGGTGATGGCATTCCAGTGGAGCTATTTCAAATCCTGGAAGATGATGCTGTTAAAGTCCTGCACTCAATATGCCAGCAAATTTGGAAAACTCAGCAGTGGCCACAGGACTGGAAAAGTTCAGTTTTCATTCCAACCCCAAAGAAAGGCAATGCCAAAGAATGCTCAAACTACTGCACAATTGCACTCATCTCAGATACTAACAAAGTAATGCTCAAAATTCTCCAAGCCAGGCTTCAGCAATACATGAACCGTGAACTTCAAGACATTCAAGCTGATTTTAGGAAAGGCAGAGGAACCACAGATCAAATTGCCAACATCTGCTGGATCATTGAAAAAGCAAGAAAGTTCCAGAAAAACATCTATTTCTGCTTTATTGACTATGCCAGAGCCTTTGAGTGTGTAGATCACAATAAACTGTGGAAAAGCCTTCAAGAGATGGGAATACCAGACCACCTGACCTGCCTCTTGAGAAACCTATATGCAGATCAGGAAGCAACAGAACTGGTTCCAAATAGGAAAAGGAGTACGTCAAGGCTGTATATTGTCACCCTGCTTATTTAACTTCTATGCAGAGTACATCATGAGAAACGCTGGGCTGGAAGAAGCACAAGCTGGAATCAAGATTGCCATGAGAAATATCAATAACCTCAGATATGCAGATGACACCACCCCTATGGCAGAAAGTGAAGAGGAACTAAATGCCTCTTGGTGAAAGTGAAAGAGGAGAGTGAAAAAGTTGGCTTAAAGCTCAACATTCAAAAAACGAAGATCATGGCATCTGGTCCCATCACTTCATGGGAAACAGATGGGGAAAGAATGGAAACAGTGTCAGACTTTATCTTTCGGGGCTCCTAAATCACTGCAGATGGTGATTTTAGCCATGAAAGTAAAAGACATTTACTCCTTGGAAGGAAAGTTATCACCAACCTAGATGGCGTATTAAAAAGCAGAGATATTACTTTGCCATCAGAGGTCTGTCTAGTCAAGGCTATGGTTTTTCCAGTGGTCATGTATGGATGTGTGAGTTGGACTGTGAAGAAAGCTAAGCACTGAAGAATTGATTCTTTTGAACTGTGGTGCTGGAGAAGATTCTTGAGAGACCCTTGGACTGCAAGGAGATCCAACCAGTCCATCCTAAAGGAGATCAGTCCTGGCTGTTCACTGTAAGGTCTGATGTTGAGGCTGAAACTCCAATACTTTGGCCACCTCATGCAAAGAGTTGACTCACTGGAAAAGACCCTGATGCTGGGAGGAATTGGGGGCAGGAAAAGGGGATAACAGAGGATGATATGGCTGGATGGCATCACCAGCTCAATGCACATGAGTTTTGGTGAACTCCCGGAGTTGGTGATGGACAGGGAGGCCTGGCGTGCTGTGATTCATGGGGTCGCAAAGAGTCAGACACAACTGAGCAACTGAACTGAATTGATAGTGTACTGAGTGTGTGATAGTATTATGTTTAAAAAGGCAATGTATATAATGTAATTTTAAAAGTCTATTGTTAAAAATAATTTAAAAATAGCCTATTGCTAAAAAATGCTAACCATCATATAAGCCTTCAGCGAGTCCTAATCTTTTTCCTGACTCAGGATCTTGCTTCCATGTTGATGGTTACTGACCAATCACAATAGTGATTGCTAAAGTTTGGGGTATGTACTAAAGGTAAAAGTTGGGATGCGTGACTAGACAGTCATGTCTGAATGGATAATGAAGATGTGGTACATATATGCCATGGTATATCATTTAGAAAAAGAAATGGAATTGTGCCATTTGCAGAGATATAGATGGACCTAGAGAGTACCATGCTGAATGAAGTATTCAGAAAGAGAAATACAAATATTATATATAAAGCACATATGTGGAATCTAGAAAAATGATGCAGATGAATCTACTTGCAAAGTAGAAATAGACACAGATGTAGAGAACAAATGTATGGACACTAAGGTAGGGAAGGAGTGTGAGATGAATTGGAAGATTGGGAATGACATGCATACACTACTATGTATAAAATAAATAACTGATGAGAACCTAATGGATAGCACAGGGAACTCTACTCAATGTTCTGTGGTGATCTAAATGGGAAGGAAATCCAAAAAAGGGGAGATATATGTATATGAATAGGTTATTCACTTCACTGTACTAACAGAAATTTCATTTTGATATTTGGCAAAACTAATACAGTTATGTAAAGTTTAAAAATAAAATAAAAAAAAAAGAAATTTCACAGAAACTAATATTTTAAAGTAACCATACTTCAACAAAAATTTTAAAAAACATATAAAAGCATCTATATAGTTCATAAAGATCATCTTTAAGACATATGCTTGCCATAAATAGGCAGTTTCCAAAGTAGGATATTTGGCGCAGTTGAAGAAATGATTACAACTTCAGATGGCTTCATCTGCATAAAAATAAGATATTACCTCTAAAATTGCTGAACAAACTGCCCAGATCTATCAGAGGAATTCTATCTACAGCAACTAAAGCCTTATGAAATGTATTTTTCATGTACTAAGCCAGTCGAAATGACTCCTTGATCCATATGCTTGCAGAATGGATGTTGTGCTGTCAGGCATAAAAACAACATGAATCTGTTGTACATCTCCATCAGCACTCTTGACCAGGTGCATGGTCAAAGAGTAGCAATATTTTCAAGGGAACTTTTTTTTTTTTTCCTGAGCAGTAGGTCTTAACACTAGGCATAAAATATTCAGTAACCCATGCTATAAACAGATGTTAATGTTCTTTATTGTTCCGTTCATAAAGTACAAGAAGAGTTGATTCAGCATTACTTTTTTTTTTTTTTTGATTCAGCATTATTCTTAAGGCCCTAGGATTTTCAGCAGAGAAGGCAATGGCACCCCACTCCAGTACTCTTGCCTGGAAAATCCCACGGACAGAGGAGCCTGGTAGGCTGGAGTCCATGGGGTTGCTACGAGTTGGACACGACTGAGTGACTTCACTTTCACTTTTCACTTTCATGCATTGGAGAAGGAAATGGCAACCCACTCCAGTGTTCTTGCCTGGAGAATCCCAGGGATGGGGAAGCCTGGTGGGCTGCCGTCTATGGGGTCCCACAGAGTCGGACATGACTAAAGCAACGTAGCAGCAGAGTAAGTGACTTAAACTTATAGTAAACCCCGTTGCGAATCTTCTCAGTGTGTTGTTTCACATCATTTTTATTTTTAAACAATGCTTCTCAAGTTTTTTTTTTTTTAATCTTACTGTTCTTTATCCTCTGAAAATATATGAAGAGCTAGTAATATGGGTTATGTTTATTGCTGTTTACTATATTGGATATTAAAACAAAATTTGAAAACAAAAATATACAAGCTCATGTGCCTTTTAGCCTTTACAGGCTACAGGCCCAAGAGAATGAATGAAAATGACAAATTATTTAGTATTTCTATTGGAATATTAAAAAATACCAAATACTATTGGATTTGCCCCCATCCCCCTGTAAAGCTGATTTAAATGAATGAGTGTGTGTGTCTGTGAGTCTTATCCTTAGCTTTTATCTTGTATTTGTTTCTAATGACTTGACCTCACGATGCTGTAGGGAATGTTTCATAAAAGGTACTTAACTTGTGTCACTATTTTAGTAGTAAGGAAATGAGAAAAGCTGTTGACCCAATTGAATTATCTGTAATAATAAACTGATTATGGTGATTGAAGTTCTTAAATTAAACTTGAATACCTTAACACTTTTTAAAATTAGATACCTTTCATTTATTAGTATTTTCTTACTTAATCATTTGGTTAGGCAGTATGGTATAATGAAATGAAGAAAAATGTAGTAAGAGTTGGCTCATAGGCGTTCTGGTTTCATACAATAACAGTATGATAGAATGTATGGGATGTGTCAAGTCTAACGTCATTTTTGAACAAGTTCTCAAGAGTTAGATTTTTTGTTTGACAGAAGGCAATTAGGAACTTCTTATGGTGACCACCCAGAGAAGGCAATGGCACCCTACTCCAGTACTCTTGCCTGGAAAATCCCATGGATGGAGGAACCTGGTAGGCTGCAGTCCATGGGGTCGTGAAGAGTCAGACACAACTGAGTGACTTCACTTTCACTTTTCACTTGCATGCATTGGAGAAGGAAATGGCAACCCACTCCAATGTTCTTGCCTGGAGAATCCCAGGGATGGGGGAGCCTGGTGGGCTGCTGTCTCTGGGGTCGCACAGAGTCAGACACGACTGAAGCAACTTAGTAGCAGCAGCAGCAGGATTTTCAGAATGGTAAATAAGCACTGGCTTCAACCAGTCACCAGCTAATTGAGCCCCTAACAAGAGAGTCAGGCTGTCCTTTAAAGCTTTGAAGCCAGGCACTGACTTTTCTTCTTTACCTTTGAAACTTCTGGATGGTATTTTAGTTCACTATAACGAAATTTCCTCTACATTGAAAATGTTTAGTTCAGACACATTCATTGATTATTGTGATTAGATCTGGATAATTCACTGCAGTTTCTACATCAGCATTAGATACTTCCTCTTGTACTTTATTTTATGAAGATACAATCTTTCTTTAAACCTCATGAACCAGTATCTGCTAGCTTCAAAGATTTTTCTGCTGCTTCCTTACCTCTCTCATCCCACTTCATTTTCAACACTTAATGGCTGTCTGGGAAGGATTTACAAATAGCTGTGAAAAGAAGAGAAGTGGAAAGCAAAGGAGAAAAGGAAAGATATAAATGTCTGAATGCAGAGTTCCAAAGACTAGCAAGAAGAGATAAGAAAGCCTTCTTCAGCGATCAATGCAAAGAAATAGAGGAAAACAACAGAATGGGAAAGACTAGGGATCTCTTCAAGAAAATCAGAGATACCAAAGGAACATTTCATGCAAAGATGAGCTTGATAAAGGACAGAAATGGTATGGACCTAACAGAAGCAGAAGATATTAAGAAGAGATGGCAAGAATACACAGAAGAACTGTACAAAAAAGATCTTCATGACCCAGATAATCACGATGGTGTGATCACTGACCTAGAGCCAGACATCCTGGAATGTGAAGTCAAGTGGGCCTTAGAAAGCATCACTATGAACAAAGCTAGTGGAGGTGATGGCATTCCAGTGGAGCTATTCCAAATCCTGAAAGATGATTCTGTGAAAGTGCTGCACTCAATATGCCAGCAAATTTGGAAAACTCAGCAGTGGCCACAGGACTGGAAAAGGTCAGTTTTCATTCCAATCCCAAAGAAAGGCAATGCCAAAGAATGCTCAAACTACCGCACAACTGCACTCATCTCACACGCTAGTAAAGTAATGCTCAAAATTCTCCAAGCCAGGCTTCAGCAATATGTGAACCGTGAAATTCCTGATGTTCAAGCTGGTTTTAGAAAAGGCAGAGGAACCAGAGATAAAACTGCCAACATCCGCTGGATCATGGAAAAGGCAAGAGAGTTCCAGAAAAACATCTATTTCTGCTTTATTGACTATGCCAAAGCCTTTGACTGTGTGGATCACAATAAACTATGGAAAATTCTTCAAGAGACGGGAATACCAGACCACCTGATCTGCCTCTTGAGAAATTTGTATGCAGGTCAGGAAGCAACAGTTAGAACTGGGCATGGAACAACAGACTGGTTCCAAATAGGAAAAGGAGTACTTCAAGGCTGTATATTGTCACCCTGTTTATTTAACTTATATGCAGAGTACATCATGAGAAACGCTGGACTGGAAGAAACACAAGCTGGAATCAAGAGTGCCGGGAGAAATATCAATAACCTCAGATATGCAGATGACACCACCCTTATGGCAGAAATTGAAGAGGAACTCAAAAGCCTCTTGATGAAAGTGAAAGTGGAGAGTGAAAAAGTGGGCTTAAAGCTCAACATTCAGAAAACGAAGATCATGGCATCTGGTCCCACCACTTCAAGGGATATAGATGGGGAAACAGTGAAAACAGTGTCAGACTTTATTTTTCTGGGCTCCAAAATCACTACAGATGGTGACTGCAGCCATGAAATTAAAAGATGCTTACTCCTTGGAAGGAAAGTTATGACCAACCTAGATAGCACATTCAAAAGCAGAGACATTACTTTGCCAACAAAGGTCTGTCCAGTCAAGGCTATGATTTTTCCTGTGGTCATGTATGGATGTGAGAGTTGGACTGTGAAGAAGGCTGAGTGCCAAAGAATTGATGCTTTTGAACTGTGGTGTTGGAGAAGACTCTTGAGAGTCCCTTGGACTGCAAGGAGATCCAACCAGTCCATTCTGAAAGAGATGAGCCCTGGGATTTCTTTGGAAGGAATGATGCTGAAGCTGAAACTCCAGTACTTTGGCCACCTCATGCGAAGAGTTGACTCATTGGAAAAGACTCTGATGCTGGGAGGGATTGCAGGCAGGAGGAGAAGGGGAAGACAGAGGATGAGATGGCTGGATGGCATCACTGACTCGATGAACGTGAGTCTGAGTGAACTCCGGGAGTTGGTGATGGACAGAGAGGCTTGACATGCTGCGATTCATGGGGTCGCAAAGAGTCGGACACGACTGAGCGACTGATCTGATCTGAATGGTAAAGATAGGAAATTATTTAAGAAACCTTTAAAGGTAAAAGCATTTACTACATTTTTCTGTTAGTCAGTGAAAAAGTGGAAATTAAAGTTAGTTGCTCAGTCATGTCCAACTCTTTAGGGCCCCAAGGATTGTAGCTCACCAGGCTCCTCTGTCAATGGGATTCTCTAGGCAAGAATACTAGAGTGGGTAGCCATTCCCTTCTCCAGGGCACTTTAATGATGAAGGGATCAAACCAGGTTTCCCACCCTACAGGCAGATTCTTTACTGTCTGAGCCACCAGGAAGCCCTTAGTCACTCAGCTACTTCCCCAAGTACACAATGAGCCTGGAAAACATAAGTAATATTTGATTTATCTTTCAATCCCAGACAAACAATAAGAAGAAGAACACAGGCGGCTCATATTATGAGAACCATTAAATGGATGAAAACATTCATAACTAAATGACATCTAAGTTTCTTAAATTTAGGTAGTAGCTCTAGATTTATAATTTCTAATTAATGAAATTATGAGAACTTGAACTGAGTTTGATTAATTAATAACATAGTAATGAACTGGAGCAAAACTACTACAAAAATAATGTATATGTTTACAAACATATCCTTTGATTCCACAAAGAAAAGCTGTATATTTATTACAAAAGGAATAAATGAGGTTGTATCTGTTCCAACAAGAGAGGGAAATATAAAACTTAATATTCCCCACTATAATTATACTCTTTTAAAGTAACTTCTATTATGAGTTCAATGTGCATGATTCTATATGTATATAACATATTCTTATTTATCTGGTTATTTTAAAACAGGAGATATGTATATATGTGTATGCATATATTTTTCATCATGTATTTTTTCAATATATATATATTCTCTGGAAAATATAGCTAAAATATATATATAGAGAGAGAGACAGAGAGAACTCCTTCTTTATAAAGGCTATTCTATGGACAAGTATTACAATTTCCTCTATGATGGTGCCTTGTTGAATATGTAGGTAGGTTAAGTTATTATGGGTTTTTTGTATAACGACTATCACAAAAAATGCAGCAATGACACACTTTCATTTTGTAAGTGACATACTTCCATTTTGCTTTCATTTCTATTGAATAGATTCCTAGAAATGAGTTGAAGCATCAAAGAATATGTGTACACTAGCATTTCAATAGTTACTGACAGACAGTGCCACTTCATATTTCCACTAAAACTGTGTGGATTTGATTCAAAGACTGATAATTCCTGAACAAATTATGCAATATTTTTCTGTGTGGGGGGAGGATAACATTTTTAATTTAACAAGTCTTTAAAATTTAGAACAGCTTTAAATTTATAGAACTCTTGCAAAAAATAATATAAGGATTTATCCAGTTTTCCCTAATATTAACATCTAATTAATATATTAGAACAGTATATTTGTTGTTTAATTAAATAAATTGATGAATTGATATTTTGCATTATCATGAACTAAAATTCATGTTTTATTTATATTTTCATTTTTCCCTAATGTGTTTTTTCTGTTCTAGAGTATTATATCACATTTAGTTGTCTTGTCTCCTTAGGCAACTCTTAGCTATAAGAATTTCTCAGACTTTGTTTTTGTCTTCAGTCCTTAATGATATATAAATAATTGAGTAAATAAATTAGGGAAAATAAACAAATCTCCCATATAGAATTCCTCATAATTTATGTAGACATCCTACCATCAAGTAAGAAGACCATAACTCTCTACCCCTTCAACATAGGCTTCTTCCAGGACTATGAGAAGGAAGAGAGGAAAAAAAAGAAAAAGTTTATTGTTTTGTAACTTGACAACTACTTCAAATTATCTGATAAAAGGTAACATAAACAGTGCTAAGTCATGTTGATAGTATGTACCTTTGATATCATGTGATGAGAATAGCATTTTACTTCTCTTGTCTCACCTCAAACCCATGCCTGCATGCATGATAAGTTGCTCCAATCACGTCTGACTCTTTGTGACCGCATGGACCATAGCCTGCCAGGCTCCTCTGTCCATGGGGGATTCTCCAGGCAAGAATACTGGAGTGGTCGCTGTGCCCTCCTCTAGATCTTCCCAACCCATGGATCAAACCCACATCTCTTATGTCTCCTGCATTGGCAAGCTCTTCATGGCTGACATCAACTGGGAAGCCCCAAACCCATAATGTCAGCCTAATCATGAGGAAAAAAAAAAATCAGATAAGTCCTCATTGAGGGATATCATATGAAATGCCTGAAAAGTAATCATCAAACTGTCAAATATTTTTAATGTTTCATAATCTGATTAATGAAAAACAATGATGTTTTACTATTTCTATATCCTGAAGTGCTTAAGATCTAAAAGTTGGATGACTTAGTCTCATTGTACTTTGTAAATTGCATGAGCTGAAAATAACTGAGTGAATGCATAAGTTATTGTTTAGTGCTATTTAAGGAGCCTGTGTCTAAGGTTGTCCATTATAATGTTTCTTTTCCCATGTTTCACCTGAACATGTCTAGGTTCTTCAGGAAACAACCATGGGGAGAGAAGGTGCTGCTCTTCATCCTAAAGGTTGTGAATTTGATTCTCTTTAAATGGTAGCTGTGATATTTGGATCAATTTTTCATAAACTTCAAATTTTTATATCTATTTGGATATTTACAGGCTGTTCTAAATACCAGAATGCAAAATACTTTGCTCAAAATCATGCACACATATTAAAAGTCCCATAAACAAAATTTTCCAGTTTTACACATACCAAGACACACACACACACAAAATATCACATATGGGGGAACAAATGGAAAGATCTTTTGCCAATGCCTGGGGCCTTTGGCAATATTAAGGCTTGGTACAATCTTTTGAAGAATTCCAAAGCGTGTGACACACAGTTCCCATGCACATGTTACAGTCAGGGACAAAGCTGTGCTGTAATGATGGGTCACCTGGAACACGTGCAACTCTAAATCAAGGTTTGGAAAGACCCGATTCTACCCCTCCCGCACTCTTCTGATTTGCTAAGAAACTAGCAATCTTCCCTCTTCTCCATTCAAATATCCTTGTATAAAAAGGATGTTATAAAGATGGGTGGAATCCCTTCTGCCAAGTACCTGGGCAAATACAGCACACTGCTACGTCCACAATCTCCAAGTCACTGGCCAGATATCATGGTAATACACATGACTTACAGTTAGACCATTACTATTAGACCATACTTCCCACCATCATAAACCTGAAGTAGTCATAAACTTTTCAATATTATAAATTCAAGCTTGTGCTCTGTGCTAACATTTACACACTCCTGAAAACAGTAACAAGCTTCTGATGAAGCATACCCTGAAGAACATGCTTTGTCACTTTGACAGTTTCTAAGAGTCATAAGAGGCTAACTTTCACTAGAACTTAAATGGTAACCTACTCTATAGTCATACATTATGTGTGAACAATAACATAAAAACAAACAAAAACCAAATGTTTAAACACGCTGCATAGAGGAAATTTAAGAGAGAAGAACTGTTTCCAGCATTTTCATCAGTTAGGGTAAAAATGATCTCTTTCGACTTGATGAAAACATCATTAATGGTTTTAAAGCTTTAGTAAAAACACATCCTACGTAGTCACTTCATCCTTTTTTCATTCTTTTAGTTTGAAAAAAAGCCAAAGAAAATCTAGAAGCATAATCCTATCTTTGTTTTAAAATATGAAAATAGCATCTATTTCAGTTTAATGTCATGAAGTTTTCTGTGCCAGAGAATACATATACTACCAGAAGAACAGAGGAGAAAAAGAGGATGTAAAAAGCTATGCTGAGTTTTTGTCTCTCCCAAAGGCCAGACCTGAGGAGTACAATAAAGAGCTGACGAAGATGAAGAATATAATAACATTTGATCAGATGACCATTGCCTTGAATAAAGTCTTCCCAGAAACTAAACTAAACAAGAAGTATCTCTATTGGCCTCACAAACCAATTGAGAATTTATAAATTTGTGTCTGGGAGAAAGCTCTGCTGCTGCTGCTGCTGCTAAGTCACTTCAGTCATGTCCGACTCTGTGAGACCCCATAGATGGCAGCCCCCCAGGTCCCCTGTCCCTGGGATTCTCCAGGCAAGAACACTGGAGTGGGTTGCCATTTCCTTCTCCAATGCAGGAAAGTGAAAAGTGAAAGTGAAGTCGCTCAGTCGTGTCCGACCCTTAGTGACCCCATGGACTGCAGCCTACCAGGCTCCTCCATCCATGGGATTTTCCAGGCAAGAGTACTGGAGTGGGGTGCCATTGCCTTCTCCTCTGGGAGAAAGCTCTAGTCCTTATATTATATGCTCTGGATGTTAAGATAACTGCAGAGAAAATATACATTGCAAAATTATTACCACAATAAGAAAATTTACACATTCAACTTAGCATTGGAGGTTTTCTTTCTCTCTCTCTTTTCTGTTTTGAACAACATGGGAGATGCCTACAGACGGGGAAGGGCCTGGTCCAGGTCGACTATGAGGTTTCACAGGTAGTCAGACAAGGTGCAGCTACAGCCTGCAGAAACACGGTGTGCCTTCAGGTGTGTAGAGGGAGTAGGTGTGGGTCCTGATGAAAGGACAGAGACAGAATGAGCTAGGATGAGCTGAGCAAGAGTGCGGGCTCAGAAAACAGTTGAATCAAGTCCTGGGCACTGTAGCAGCCACTACTAATTCTAGAGGAAGCCCAGTCTCGTGGGAAGTGGGGAATTTGAATAAATGTAAAAGGTTTACATGGATCAGGATTAAGTTTCAAATAATACCTAAGTAATATAATCTATGTTGATAATTTAGTCACAATGCTGTACACGTGAAGACTATCCAGCATCATATACAGATAAAGGAAGACAGTATACTGTAGTGTCTTTATGGTGACTGGATTCAGTCTATTCTTAACATTCAGTCTGTCTCTCCATCCTCAATATCTTTTTCAAACAACTAAAATCAAATGTTTTCAATATTATTTCCATCCATGTTAGAAGCATCTAAAGGCATATAAGAAGATTTTAGGCATACCTGTATTAGTTCTGTGACAAGATTGTTCAGGATTCATTTTCTCCATATGAACACCTCTAGCCATTCTGTTAAATGTTACCATTATTAATTTATATAATTCTCAGGCAAATACCACACAATTTTATTGGATAGTTATCTGTTGCCTAAATGTTTAAAGGAAAAAATACAAGAAACATCAATAAATAACTAGTTAATGAGAAAAATTTAAAAAAAAAACTTTGCAAATTTAATTGCTAGATATTTTTCCCTTTAAAATATGTTCATGTAGTCAAAAATTTTGTGCATTTAAAAGTATAAATGGTAAACCTATATTTTAATAATTCTATGTTATTTTTATTTTGAATAAACTGAAATAAGTTTTGGATTTCTATTTTTTTCTTTCCCTGATTCAACATGCATTATCATTTCATATAGATTCTTCCTAAAAATCTGCTAGAGCTAAATTTGACATAATACATAAAACTGTCTGTAGTATTTCAAAAGAACAAATGCAAATCTGTGCCGGAACAATTAGGCAAGAAAAAGAAGTGAAAGGTACCCAAATTAAAAAGGAAGAGGTAAAATTATCTCTGTCTGTAGGTGATATAATTGTATAAATAGAAAACCCTGCAGACTCCACCAAAAATACTGTTAGCATAAATTCAATAATGGCTTAGGATACAAATCATATGAAAACTGTTTGTGTTTTTACACACAACAATTACTCAAAAAGGAAATTAAGGAAACACCATAACAGTATCAAAAAACTCACATAGTACTCCAGAACAAATAACCAAGGAGTGAAAGACTTGTGTGTTGAACACTAAATATATTAATGAAGCAAATTAAGGACACAGATAAACAAAAAGACATGCCACGTTCATTGGTTGAAAGACTTAACACTGTTAAAACACACATACTGCCCAAAGAAATCCAGATTCTATACTATTCGCATCAAAATTCCAGGGGTGTTTTTACAAAAATAGAGAAAAAAAAATTCAAAAAATAAAAGAACAACACTGGAGGTGTCACACTTCCTGATTTCAGTTTATATTACAAAGCTATAGTAACTAACTACAAAAGTACAGTCACTATCAGGGCTTCCCTGATAGCTCAGTTGGTAAAGAATCTGCCTGCAATGCAGGAGACCCTGGTCCGACTCCTAGGTCAGGAAGATCTCCTGGAGAAGGGATAGGCTACCCACTCCAGTATTCTTGGGCTTGTGGCTTAGCTGGTAGAGAATCCACCTGCAATATGAGAGACCAGGGTTAAATCCCCGGGTTGGGAAGATACCCTGGGGAAGGGAAAGGCTACCCACTCCAGTATTCTGGCCTGGAGAATTCCATGGACCGTATAGTCCATGGAGTCACAAAGAGTCAGACATGACTGAGGAATTTTCACACAGACCAAAGGAACAGAACTAAAGGCCCAGAAATAAACCTATGTGTGTCTATGGGTCAACTGATCTTCAACAAGGGTGCCAAGAATACATATGGAGGAAAGGGCAGTCTTTCTACCGATGGTGCTGGAAAACTGGACATCCAGATATACAAGAATGAAATTGGACCTTTCTCACTCCACATACAAAGATCAACTCAAAGTAGATTAAAGATGCAAAGTAAGACCCTCAAACTGCAAAATTCCAAGAAGAAAACACTGGCGGGGAAAACTTTACAACACTGGTCTAGCCATGTATGAAATCATGGATAGGTAACCACACTACAGGCAAGAAAAGCAAAAGCAGACAAGTGGGACTGCATCAAACTGAAAAACTTCCTTAAAGCAAAGGAAACAACTAATAGAGTGAAAGGGAATTTATAGGATGGGAGAGATATTTGCAAACCATATATCTGGTAAGGGGTTAATATGAAAATTACATACGGAACCCCTGCAACAGCAAAAAATCAACAATTAAAATTGTGCAAAGGATCCGAACAGACATTTCTCTGAAGAAGATATGTAAGTGATGAAAAGGTACATGCAAAGGTATTTAACATTACGAATTATCAGGAAAATGCAAATCAAATCCACAGTGAGATATTACCTCACATCTGTCAGAACGATTATCATAAAGATGAAAAAACAAATTGGAATGAGTTTGCAGAAATTTGGAATGCTTTTTCAACTGGTGGAAATGTAGAATGATGCACCGTTTTCCATTTTATTTATTCTTTTCTTGAAACTCTTGCTCTTGGACTTCTTGAACTACTAATATCTACAGTTTATATATTTTATTTTTTAACTTTACAATATTGTATTGGTTTTGCCATACATCAACATGAATCTGCCACAGGTACACATGTGCTCCCCATCCTGAACCCTCCTCCCTCCCCATACCATCCCTCCAGGTCGTCCCAATGCACCAGCCCCAAGCATCCAGCATCGTGCATCGAACCTGGACTGGCGACTCGCCTCATATATGTTATTATACATGTTTCAATGCCATTCTCCCAAATCAAAACTTGTCTTTCATTCTACATTTTATAAAGTCATTGATGATATGTCAAATAGGCTTTTCTTACTGCTGTGGATTATTTTCAGTTGCTTGTTTTAACTGCAACATTCATTTGTTTAATTTCTATTAAACTTCTCTAATTCTCTGATATTCTCTTTATAAGATACTATTTTTTTTTGAAGGTCCTAATTATATTCTTGTTCAGTACTCTGTTTTGACTTTTATAGTATGTTTTGGGGTTTTTTTTTGTTTGTTTTTTGTTTTTATTTTTTTTAATTTTATTTTATTTTTAAACTTTACAAAATTGTATTAGTTTTGCCAAATATCAAAATGAATCCACCACAGGTATACATGTGTTCCCCATCCTGAACCCTCCTTCTTCCTCCCTCCCCATACCATCCCTCTGGGTCGTCCCAGTGCACCAGCCCCAAGCATCCAGTATCGTGCATCGAACCTCGACTGGCAACTCGTTTCATACATGATATTATACATGTTTCAATGCCATTCTCCCAAATCTCCCCACCCTCTCCCTTTCCCACAGAGTCCATAAGACTGTTCTATACATCAGTGTCTCTTTTGCTGTCTCGTACACAGGGTTATTGTTAGCATCTTTCTAAATTCCATATATATGTGTTAGTATACTGTATTGGTGATTTTCTTTCTGGCTTACTTCACTCTGTATAATAGGCTCCAGTTTCAAGGGAGAATCTCTCATAAAATACCACTGAGACTAACTAGAGAACATTTAATATTTGTAGGACTTTCTGTTGTTGTTCTTTTTGTTGCTATCTGAATAGTCTCCTCCAAAATATCTGCTTCCTCTGGATCATATCTTCCCTATTTCTTTATCTTGATCATTCTCTTATGTTCCTAATTTCTTCAAATAAGTGCTTATCCTAAGTTGTTGATTTATATGTAATAACCAGTCAGTAAAAATAAGTGTGTGTAAATAATTTTGGCTTGTTTGCTGTTGCACATTTCTTAGCCCTGGAAGTAAGAATCTGCCCTCAATTTTGCTAGATTCCTAAATAGAAGAATATTGAAGTTATACATTGGCCATTAAGCAATTGCACGAGATTTTACCAAAGTGTTCATAATTTTAAATGGAGAAGCATCTCTCTTTGGATTTAGTTTCTCTTTGTTCCACTTAAAAAAAATTTTTTTTTTGGTTTGAGGGGCAGTCTGCAAGCAAAAGTGGGGGGAGGTAATGATTCCTCAAATAGATTTTCCAAAGATAATGTACTTTTCTTTAGTCTCATGCATCATTTCCACTCTACATAGTTGAGAGGTCTGACACTTAAAAGTCTCCTAGTATCTTTAGGATGCATTAATTCCTTCTTGACTGTTTCACCATGACTAAGCCATCTACTCATGGATTTCTCTGTCGTGCTCCACCAGTTAACATACATCCATCTTTTCATCACATATTATCTGAGATCTCTGGTATTTTGACTGTTACGAGTTTTGCAACCCTAGATACTTTATTATGCGCTCAGACCCTCAGTCATGTCCAGCTCTTTTGCAATCCCATGGACTGTAAACTGCTAGGCTCCTCTTCCTTTGGGATTTTCGTGGCAAGAATATGGCAGTGGGGTACCATTTTCTCTTTCAGGGGATCTTCCCAAACCAGGGATCAAACCCATACCTCTTACATCTCCTGCATTGGCAGAAAGGTTCTTTACCACTAATGCCATGTAGGAAGCCCCTGGATAGTTTCACAGCTGCCAAGAAACAAAAAACAAAAAAACTTTTCCAAAGGTTAAGGCTGTGGTGTTGGAGAAGACTCTTGAGAGTCCCTTGGACTGCAAGGAGATCGATCCAACCAGTCCACCCTAAAGGAGATCAGTCCTGGGTGTTCATTGGAAGGACTGATGTTGAAGCTGCAACTCCAGTACTTTGTCCACATGAGGCAAAGAGCTGACTCATTTGAAAAGACCCTGATGCTGGGAAAGATTGAAGGCAGGAGGAGAAGACGACGACAGAGGATGAGATCATTGGATGGCATCACTGACTTAATGGATATGAGTTTGAGTAAACTCCAGGAGTTGACGACAGACAGGGAGGCCTGGTGTGCTGCAGTCCATGGGGTCACAAAGAGTCATACATGACTGAGTATCTGAACTGAACTGAAGGCTTTTAACCCCCTTCCACGTGGTTAGAATATGTCTGAGAGGTGATTCAAAAAAGTGAAGTATCACACCATAATTGCAGCTCTATGAATCCACATTGAAAGGTTCTAGATGTACCAAGGGACCTTACTTCTTTCTATGAGTATATTGCCCGGTTTCAGAATGTTTAGTATAAGGGATCACCACATCCCAATACCATCCTATATACCCTGAAAAAAAAAGGGTACATATGTATTATAAGCCTAAGTTACTCCGTTTAATTTCCCAGTGGATCACTTGGTTAGGCCACACAGATGTTCTTAATGTACCAGCTGCTATTGTTATATTCTGTATTAGCATCCCTGATTATCATTGACAATTAAATAAAATTTACCCTATTTTGATCAAGTATCTAATCATTGCCTAATATTTCAAAATATGTTGTCCTCACATTAACTGCTTTTTACATGCTGTTTTTAGTCCTTAGTTATGTAATATTTTATTCTAGCTCATTAGAGAGAGAATGTAATTTTCATAGTCAACTTTTATGTTCCGGAAGAAAGCCTTACTTTCAAAGATTTTTTTTTCCTCTCACAGTAGTACCAGATTCAAGTATTCTGTGCTTTCAGAATACTTTTCCACCACTCCCTGGCCTTGGTAAATAAGCAAGGTTAAATTTAGGGTTATATAGAAATGTTGGCTGCTAAGGGTGCAACCCCTGGAGGTTGCTTGTCTCTCAGTCATATCATCTCCTTCCTTCAAGAGATTTTGTGGAATATGTTTTATCCAACATAAAACATGTATAACAGCCCCTCACTAGATATGTATCAGTGTGTATTGAAAGGTGGGATTTCCAAGAGACCATTTCAGAGTATTACCTCTAATTAATAAATACTAGAGGTTTAGTGACTAGAGAGACTTGTAAGCTGTCTCTTTGGCTTCTATAGGAATATAATAAGGATTTTGTTTTTCTGTCAGTCCACATATCATTGTTGAGCTTCGTTCATTACTTCCACACATGTGTATTGAGCTTTGCATACATACACATTTTTCTAATTTCTAGAGATCCAGAGCAAAATCAAAGTCCCTTGCCTCTTAGGTTTATGGGTGAGAGGTAGTGTGAAATTCTTCAGTTCTCTCAGAGAGATCACTCTTAATGTGCTCAGCACCTCAAAAACTCCCTGAGTCTTAACATTTAGATGTTTTATGGAGGTTTCACTATATAGGCAAAGTTAACTAAATTATTATCCATCAGTTATCCTCAATTTTAGCCCTTCTCCTCTCCCTGGGGAGAGAGCTGAAAGCTCCAGTCCACTCATGGATTTCTTGGTCTTTTTGCTGACCACAAACCTATCTAGAGCCCCTAGCCACCAGTCATCTCATTAACATATATATACATACATACATATATATATATATATATATATTTTTAAACCCTCGTCACTCAGAAAATTCCAGAACTTTTGGAAGTTCTGTGCTAGGAACAAGGGGAGATGAACATTTTTGTTTTATTACATTCAAATATATATATACACACATCCTTGAAGGAAAACTCAGATTAAGATATAAAATATTTGGGGAATTTGCTTTCCTGGTTTGTTGATAACTCTTTCAAGCCTATTTCTCTCCCAGCTCCAGCATCCACAACCCCCATGGACTTATCAAGGATTGCCCTAACAAAGCCAGACTGAAATTCCACGGACAATTCAAAGACAAATTTGGGAGATGTTTGGTCTATAAAACATCCTACAATATACACCCAATTTCCAAAAGATCTTTAGTTGTCTATCTTGGGCAGGTCAAAGAGAATAACCAGAGAGATTTCTAAAGCAATGTTTATCTGTTGTTAAGAAACAATTCATTCCACATAAATATCAAAGCAGTGCAAAAGAACATTTGTCAACTAAAGATTTCAACCTTGTTCCTTCCAGGCAAGTTGTTAAAGAGAGATTTTTATGCCTTCTCAGTGTCTCTAGAATATTTTCTAAATACACTAAGATTTCCAAATATATCTGATTCTCAAACCATACTCCATCAGTCTCTAGAAGAAACTGTTCTGTGTGCTTAGCCACACAGTCGTGTCTGACTCTTTGCAACCCTATGGACTATAGCCTGACAGCCTCCTCTGTCCATGGAAATTCTCCAGGCAAGAATACTGGAGTGGGTAGTCATACCCTCTGTCCAGGGGATCTTCCCAACCCAGCGATTGAACCCAAGTCTCCCATATTGCAGCCAGATTCTTTACTGTCTGAGCCACCAGGGAAGCCCAGAAGAAACTGGGGTGTCTGATAATAATCCCTAAGGCAACCTTTCCCTCTCCCTTACAGGTCAAACCTTGTAAAAAAAAAAATAAACAGAAACTTCAATTAAATAGAGTTGGGAGACCAGAAATGGAGAGCTCTCATGCCCTGTGAAGGCAGCAGAACCCAACAGGAAGAAGAAAATTCCCTCTTCTTGCCTGGTAAGAGCTCAGCCAAGGAGAGCGAGTCGCAAGTCAGCAAATGAAAAGTCTTGAAGTCTTTGTTTTCTCTAGTCCTCCCAACTCCCTTCTTCCCTCTATAAAAAATTCTTCTCTCCATTTTTGCTGGAGCTTACCATGATTGCACATGGCTTACCATGATTGAAGACCCCAAGTGGCAATTATGTATTTATCCCCAATAAATCCATTTTTGCTGGAGAAATAACTGTCAGTATCTCTGTTTTAAAAACCTAGAGAGGAAAATATTATTTTCAGTCAGCCTTAGTTTATAATACTCCCTCCATAGACCCCATTGTGACTTTTAACATATTTGAGGATCCTAAAATTTAGAACCGATTGTTTCTATCCACATTGATCCCTTTTGTTCTCTATTACTGTAGCATTTAATTTTTCATTTCCCCCCAATTCATTCCCCATCTTTGGTTTTTAGCCTATTTTATGACTTGAGATGAGGAGATTAACTTGAAATCTACTTCTTCCCAGTTTCATCACCCTTGGACTTCTAGCTGGGTTCAGTCAAGGAACGTTTTGGCAGAGGATAAGAGAACATGAGATGCAAGAAATCACGAGGGTTCCCTTAAGCTACTTGAACTTTCAGAGGCTCTTGCAACCTGTTTCCTTCTATTGTCATTTTAGTTTTTCCACTGTTGCCATTTCCTTGATGTCTCAACATCCTTTATTGTTTCCATTATCCCTCCCCAAATCTCCTTAAACAAGGCTAAATGTAACTTCTATTTCTTCTGAGGGAACTGACAAATATTATCAGATCAGATCAGATCAGATCAGTCGCTCAGTCGTGTCCAACTCTTTGCAACCCTATGAATCGCAGCACACCAGGCCTCCCTGTCCATCACCAACTCCTGGAGTTCACTCAGGCTCATGTCCATCGAGTCAGTGATGCCATCCAGCCATCTCATCCTCTGGCATCCCCTTCTCCCCCTGCCCCCAATCCCTCCCAGCATCAGAGTCTTTTCCAATGAGTCAACTCTTCACATGAGGTGGCCAAAGTACTGGAGTTTCAGCTTTAGCATCATTCCTTCCAAAGAAATCCCAGGGCTGATCTCCTTCAGAATGGACTGGTTGGATCTCCTTGCAGTCCAAGGGACTCTCAAGAGTCTTCTCCAACACCACAGTTCAAAAGCGTCAAGTCTTCGTCACTCAGCCTTCTTCACAGTCCAACTCTCACATCCATACATGACCACAGGAAAAACCATAGCCTTGACTAGACGAACCTTTGTTGGCAAAGTAATGTCTCTGCTTTTGAATATGCTATCTAGGTTGGTCATAACTAGCCTATGTTTAAGTTTTGTTTTTTTTTTTTTTTCCCCTCAATTTCTTATACACGTAAGAAGAAATGTTAATGGGTCCTAAAACCAAGATAAGATATCATTGATTGAGAGTTCCTTAACATGTCCTCTTATATCATTGGTTCTCAGAATGTTCTCTATAGGATTCTATGGGTCCTGTAACTCAATCTGCTTCCCGTTCTCAAACTCCACATTCCACTCATAAAGATGAAAACATTTCCTCTTCCCTTGTAGCTTCTCTTTTAACCTGTGTCTCCTACTTAGTATGCTGTGTCTTCCCCCTTTATGGCCCTACTTATTGAGGGAAGTCTGTAGGCAACTTCCTAGTTTCCATCTCATGAGAAGTATAAAATTAGAGAAAACCATGTTTAATTAGTGAAACTACACTGGATCTCTTAGATCCAACACATTCTTGCAACAACACTGACTATCTTTCTGATCCTGACAAGCACCTTTGAAAATATCTTTTATATATTCAATTTACTGTTGGAATTGTTCCTCCGCCTCACAGGTTCTACATGCTTGGATAAGATTTCAGTTCTTGGTGTGTTAAGAAGCAGCACAGGCTGACTTCTTGTCCAATTAATGCACTGTACCTTGTGAAGCTGCATTTGATTTACAAGTTGACACAAAGAGCCTCATCTTAGTTTCATAGTTACTTATAATAAGGGCAAAGAGTTACCTGATTTTTTTCTGCAAACTCAGTGTATTAAGTTATGAATTATATCATTATTTCATTAGCCTAAGGAAGAGACATATAAAAGAAATTGTTGTGTCCTTCAGGAGTTTTATTTCCAAACTCTTTAATGATATGTAAGAAACACCAAAGACTCTTTTATTGTAAAAAATTTTAAAAAATGAGTGGCTGCAGGATGTCATGTGTCTAGGCTGCCACGTTATTTAGATAATGATTTATGTAATACATTGGAGGCTGAGTTCCTTGGGAATGTGGTGGACACGAAGGTATAATGGGATTGGAACTGTGGCTGTTCTAATCTTCATAGAAGCTAAATATGACTGCAACTTTTTGATGCATATCATTACCAGAGTTTATTTGAATGACAGAAATGGATGAAAATATGTTTTCAATATTGACCCCTAGGCTTCTTCCTCTCTCCATTAAAATTCAATTAGATGATTAGTGATGTACCCAAGAACTCATGATGACATTTTCTTTCCTAGTGCATTTATATTTTAAAATAGAAAGTCTTAATGCCTTAAAATGTTTTTATATTAATAACTGAAACATATATTCCTTCAATATCAAAAAATGATAAGCCAGACCCAATATGAGGGGAAAAATAAAGAACTACAATGTAATTTGTAACTATTAATAACAAAAGAGTAAATCATTCAGCAACACAGGGCCTATTAGCTTTGTGTGTCAAACTTTTGGAATATGTGCCCCAAAAAACTGAGTCTGAAATTCAAGTCCAAAAGGAGTTCAGGAAGACTCTAGTCCAGGCATCTGTGACCCAGATAAGTTGAAGACAGTGTTGAACCAACACGGGATCTAATGTTAATGATTGCATAAGTCAAGATTTTATCCTTTCCAATCTTCTTTTGATTATTCTTTCCAAAGAAATCTGAAAGACAGCTGCCTACATTTATGAGATGGGTACGGATTAGCTCTTGCTAAGAAATATGGTATGCAACAGTATTTTATGCACAGGGAAGAGTAACATTAGAACTTTTCCTGACAGTAATAATACTGCCTCAGAAACTACATTAATACTGAACAAATCTCAACAGGTAGAATACACTTGTTAGATAATATTTTAATCTAAGGAAACGATGTCGTATAATGTTGTGTACTTATAAAGAACACAAAGTACATTATAGAACACATTCATGCTGTTAAACTAATTTTTTATCCACTCATTATTTCTCATTAGTTTTTCTCTTTTGGAACATTTTTTTTCCATACAATTGTTCTACAGGTTGCCTCAGAGCAAGAAAACCTAGAGGTTGTAAAGGACATAGTGAAATTTAAGCTCTATCTCAAAGCAGCTGGTGAACCATGCCATGGAGGGGGTCTTGGAATTCTTTCCAAAAGCTGTGTTTTAGAACTCCTTTGGGAACCCTTTAAGCAACTTGACACTAAACTAGCTTTTATTTATTCACTTTTCAAGATCTTGCAGATCATGTTTTAATATACTGCTTTCCAGGGTTAGAACAGGCAGCAGAACCAGAATTCTAGGTGTGTTGCTTTATGTCCTATTGATCTCTAACTAGTAAGGAATTATCCTATCAATTTTTCTAACTATAAGCCTAGGCTTAAGAATGCGGGCTAACATCACTGAGGACTCACCATGTGTCAAGCTCTATTATAAATGCATATTTAATCCTCAAAACAATTCTAGGAGATTACTACTATTATCACATACATTTTATAAGCAAGAGAACTGAATGTGTAAAAAGATTCTTAACTAGTAAGTGTATAGCCAGGACTCAGAATCAGGTAATCTTTTCTAGAACTGTAAACCTCTAATTATTCAAGTTTCTGTACACATAAAAATGTTATTGCATCTAAGATATTCTGGGATATTCAAATAAAAGAAATAAATATGGAAATATGTTTTATTATTTGTTATATGAGATAGCATGAATCATCTCTTTTAGCCACTTTTTCATAGTGCAGATAGAAAATTCCAGATGGAAACATATGCATTACACTGTACCAACACATCCAGAAATACAGTAAGTAGAATTATTTAAACACATTGTATTCAGAAGAGACTAAAGCATTTATGGGTCAAGAATTTCCCTTCACACAGCTTGGTTCATACTACCTTTCCAAGTTGTCTTGTCATTGAAACAGTATCTGTGAATGGTGTACAGTGAATAGAAAATATTCTTGCAGATGTTCAATGGTATTACTGCAAACACCCTCAAACACCCACAAATTTTCCCCTGAGTCTTGACTAATTTTCACTTCAGATATCTGTGAAATATTTTAAAAGAAGCATGTCAGGAAATCTTTGGTTGTCTGGTTCCTTCCTTCTTGGTTCTTGGCATTTTATCTCTTACCCTGTTTTGCCATATTTTTCTGTACAAGATATATATATATTCAATCAATGTATTCAACATTTCCTTATGAAAAAATTTCCAACGCACAAGAAAGTCAAAAGAATCTTGGAGAGAACATTCTTAAATTTGTCATCAATGTTCTGTCCAGGAGAAGGACAGTGAAGTCTGGCCCACTGCAGCCCCATGGGGTTGCAAAGAGTCCACCACAACTTAGCGACTGAACAACAACAACATGTTCTGTCATTAACATTTTACTATATTTGTTTCATCACACTTTTTTCCATCTGTCCATTTATTTATCAATCTTATTTTTTGATGCAAAGTAAACTACAGGTATATGTAGTTGTCTCTGAGTATTTCAGTATGCATGTTATTAGTTATAATTCAATATCATTTCAGTTCAGTCACTCAGTCGTGTCCAACTCTTTGCGACCCCATGAATCGCAACACTCCAGGCCTCCCTGTCCATCACCAACTCCCGGAGTCCACCCAAACTCATGTCCATTGAGTCAGTGATGCCATCCAACCATCTTATCCTCTGTCGTCCCCCTTCTCCTCCTGCCCTCAATCTATCCCAGCATCAAGGTCTTTTCAAATGAGTCAGCTCTTTGCATCAGGTGGCCAAAGTATTGGTGCTTCAGCTTCAACATCAGTCCTTCCAATGAACACCCAGGACTGACCTCCTTTAGAATGGACTGGCTGGATCTCTTTGCAGTCCAAGGGACCCTCAAGAGTCTTCTCCAACACCACAGTTCAAAAGCATCAATTCTTCTGCGCTCAGCTTTCTTTATAGTCCAACTCTCACACCCATACATGACCACTGGAAAAACCATAGCCTTGACTAGACAGACCTTTGTTGGTAAAGTAATGTCTCTGCTTTTAAATATGCTGTCTAGGTTGGTCATAACTTTCCTTGCAAGGCGTAAGTGTCTTTTAATTTCATGGCTGTAATAACCATCTGCAGTGATTTTGGAGCCCCCCAATATAAAATCTGACACTATTTCCCCAACTATTTGCCATGAAGTGATGGACCAGATGCCATGATCTTAGTTTTCTCAATGTTGAACTTTAAGCCAACTTTGTTACTCTCCTGTTTCACCCTCATCAAGAGGCTCTTTAAAGTTTTTAATTTTATGTGGAATTTACATACAATACAGAAATCTAGATTAAAGAGGTTTTTACATTTTGATAATACATATATCTGTACCTTCCAAAATTCTATCAAGACAGAAGAATCTCAAATAAACAACCTAACCACACACCTAAAGCAGCTAGAAAAAGAAGGAAAAGGCCTAAATCAATAAGATGAGGAATAAAAAAAGGACTTAAAACTGACATCACAGAAATAAAATGGACCATAAGAGAATACTACAAGCAACTATGTGCCAATAAAATGAACAACCTGGAGGAATTCTTAGAAAGGTATGATCTCCCAAGACTGAATCAGAGGAAACAGAAAATATTACTAGGCCAGTTACAAGTACTAAAACTGAATCTATGATTCAGAAACTTCCAACAAACAAAAATCCAGGAACAGGTGGCTTCACAGGAATAGTCTACCTAACATTTATAGAAGAGTTAATACCTATCCTGCTGAAATTATTCCAAAAACCTGCAGAGGAAGGACCACTTCCAAGCTCATTCTATGCCACTATCACTCTTATATCAAAACCAGACAAAGAATACAAGTGTTGACGAGCATGCAGAGAAAAGGTAACCCTTGTGAACTATTGGTGGGGATGTAAATTGGTTCAGCCACTTTGGTCAACAATATTGAGACTACTCAAAAAATTAAAAATAAAATTACCACATGATCCAGCAATCACACTTCAGGGCATATAACCAAAGGAAATGACAACATCATACTGAAAAGATATGAGCATCTCCAAGTTCATTTCAGCATCATTCACAAAAGCCAAGATAGGGAAACAACCTATGTATCCATCAACAGATTAATGAATAAATGTGATGTGATATATATGTGAATATGAATATTATTCAGCATTGAGAAAGAAATCTTCCCATTTGCAACAACATAAATGGATCTTGAGGGCATTATTCTAAACGAGATAAGTCAGAGAAAGACAAATATTGTATGATATCACTTACATGTAGTCAGAAAAAGCTGAACTCATAGAGACAGAGAATAAAATGGTGCTTGCCAGGGCCTTTGAGATGGTAGAAATAAGAGATAATGTTGGCTAAAGATACACACTTGCAATCAGAAGAGGAATAATTCTGGGTTTCTAATGCACTGCAATATGATTATATAACTACAGTATTATACACTTCAAAGTTGCTAAGAGATTAGATCTTAAATGTTCTTGCAACTAAAAAGAAATATTAATTATGTGGAGTGATAGCGGTTTTAGCTAACATTACAGTGGCATATTGTAATATGTGAATATATCAAACTATGTCATGCACCTTAGACTTATACAACTGGATATCAATTGCATTTCAATTTTTAAAAAAATCAATTACCTAAAAAATCCAAAGTAAATAAAAATATTAAGTGGCTTGGTAACAGTAAAAATATTTAATAAATTTTAATTTTTTCAAAATCAGTGTCTCCATAATTACTTTATTTTCATCTTAACAGATTAACTCTGCTTAAATATATTACAGTATTATACTTTGAGAAAGGAAAACCTTGATAATAGAGAAACCAAAATACCATAATTTCTACATATTATGCTACATATTCTGTTTTATCAAATGGTAGCAAGAAAAAGTCTATGATTTACTTCCCCAATACATGGAAAGGGGAATATATATAGCTATGCACCAGTTATATTGATTTGGCCTTTAAAAAGCAAGATCTTTGAATTTTAAATTATAAATATCTATAATTACACTTTGTTACTATAATTTCATATGCAATCTATAAGAGAATTGCCCTGAAAATTTTAATTCATTTTCCTAATTTAATAAGGTAACAGAATAAGATGCTTTGAGGCCATATGTAAATGATAAAAACAAGTTTTACTTGGGATATGCTAAAACAGAGAGAAATCTTTCTGTATTTTAAACAAAATCTCATTGCTGCTAGATTAGGACATAAATTGTCTACAGAAATTGCACCTTATTTGAAAATTACAAGGACAGTTAAATATTTATTATTTTCATTTGAAATAATTTTAAAAATTCTTTAAATATCATCATTTTTTACTAAGATTGTGACAAATTTTGAAAATTATCAATTATTAACCTTCAGAAGACCATTAGACTATGAAATGACTAATATTAAATTTTTGACTATCACATGTCTACCTTATTCCAAAACTGGGGTTCTTTTTTCATATTTTACTATTTTTAGAATGTTAAATTTTAATAAAAATGGGGCACAGATAACCTTATATCTATAAATGGTTCCTCAACTTCAGCTATGATAGACTCTAACTACAATGCCACATACTAGGATTAAAATCTTTTTATCAAGATTTATTGGATAATATAAGTGAATTATGGTACTCTGTTCAATCTCACTTGTCTGTGCTTCCCTCGGTCACGGACACTGGTTATCATTCATTGTAAGCATCACACTCCACATACTACTTCTGGTGAGGTCGGCTTTAAAGCAGTACAACCCCCTTATGTAGCTGTGCCGTGATGAATGGGAAAGTTCTATCAGTGGTTGCTTTTCTCACACCTTCTCTATCCCTAGATGTGTTCCAACATGTAATGATTTCATGCAAATGACCTAAACTCAAGAGTTGTACTATTTTCCAGGATGACTATAATTTTATCATTGCCAAAACTGACCTTAAAATCAAAACAAAAAAATTTAAGTGGTTTTAATTTTAAATCACTTAAGGTTTTGTTGTTGCTATGAAAAGAACAGGTTGTGGCACAAAAGCGATTTTTCTACCCAGCAAATTGCAACACCATCTCTGTACAGGACTGCCATCTAGTGGGCACTCCGGGGGGGGCTATCTAATAACAGTAAATTTGGTTTGGCGTTGATGAGCCAAGCCAGTTTGTTCCACAAGTTATTTATTGAGCACCTGCTACAGTAAGGCACTTTCCGATAAGCTGTGGGAGTTTTTTTCTTTTTTTAAATGATTACAATGTAAAATTTAGACCCTGAGTATTCTGTTCTGTGTAGAATTTTATAGCCACAACCTGTCACAGTTCCATCTAATCTCAATGACTTTATTGTGCAGGTCCCAGTTGCCTTCTAGATCCTATCCCCTCCTACTATCACCCAGTCTGCTATGAATTTAAAGGAAATTTTTAAAGAATATATGATTAGTTGCTTGGAATCAAGCCAGAGCTTTGGATAATCTATGCATAATGCAAATGCAATAAACACTATAATTTGTACTGGTATGTTTTGTTAATGACTAGCAAATTTACTCAAGAATAGTTAGTTTCCCCTAATCAACAAAATCAGATATGACATTTGCTGTGTAAGCTATTGAGTTTCAATGCTATTTAAAGAAAACTCAAATAAGACCACTGTGCATGAAAATGTACAAACCATCCATGTTTAGTAAAAGCTAAAATAGATGTATAAGTGAATTCTGCATAGATGATGATAATGTTGAAGAATCACTAAAAAGCTTTTGTTTAACATATTAGAGAAATCAGTACTGTTAATGGGTTTTTTAATAATAGCTTGCAATTTTTTTTATTTTAAGTAGGTATACACATTTTTAAATTAACCTAAATATGAAAACATCATGATATACATCTGTTTAATTTTACTTGTTGCAATATTTTTGGACTGGCAATTGAAAAAACAAAACAAAAAACACCCAGTCTCTTTAATACTAAAAACAAGAACGCTTAGTGGACTCAAAATAAATAACAATTGCTATAATTATTCATGTGATTATGATGGTATATTTCTGAGGTCATTATAAAACTTAATTTCTAATCTCTCTTCAAGTCACAGTTAACTGAAAATAGTTGCTATCTATTTGTATAGTGCTGTGCAATTCATAAAAGGTTTGAGTCTACAAATCTTATTTGATAAATCTTCTTTTCAGTGTAGTCAAAGAACTTAAGAATCAGAGGGAAAAATCCAAATCTATAGCATTTTTCTACTATATATGTCCTAAATTGTACATATTGTACAGAAAAGGAAAGCCAGATTTGGCATGATTTTTCTTATTGTGAATCTTTCCTTCATCTATATTTAGCTCATTGTGTGTACTACAAGATTTTTATAAATACATTTCACCTGAATCGCCTGAAATCATTTTGTCATTCCAAACTTAGGAAGTACTTCCTTTGAAAAACTATGTTTTCAATTCAAATTCATGCACAATTAATTCCAGTGCATCAAATAGCATCAGTTTTCTAACACACACCTACACTGGTTTTGTTTGGGGGCTTTGGGTATTTTTTGCTTTTTCTCTAGTTCTCTGCATGTTCCAGCATGTGTTTTAGGTGGTGCACGATGGCACGTTGTTTTTTCTATTATCCTAACAATTAGTGTTTCCTCATCGCCGTTACTATCAACTAGAAGCACTACAAGCTTTATGAAAACATCGTAAAAGACTTTAGTTGGTGTTAAAATCCTTTTCAGACAGGAATATAGCGATGATAATGTAGCATTCTCTTTGTCACTTAAAACATGCTGGCACTGTTTAATCAAGTTAAGCAAGTTTGGTGTCTGGAGACGTTCTCATCGTCTGTGTGGTTTCCTGTAAGTCATTTTTTCCTCTTTTCTAATCACAGGTTCCTCATTTACACGTAGAAGATAAAACAATGAATTTATATGAGATAAAACTGAACTTATGTTTCAATACATGTAGTAAACCATAAAACAGTATAACAAGTTCGGTCTTTCAAAATAAGATACAAGAAGATATATCTTGTATCCTTCAGATAATTTTACTATTTGTATACACACACGTTAAATTGATCAGCTTGTATTACCTTTAAGGTAAATTTTTTAAACAAAAATAACATTATATAATCTTTGAAAAAAATTATGACACTTTAGTTGTGATTTGGGAAGGAATGGATGGTTTGAAGCTTATTTGTATATAGCCCTTATTGTGGTCCTACTGAATTATTCTTAAGGTAAAATGTTTTGATTTGAACACTCAAGCATTTTCTTCCTTAAAAATGACAGTCTATTTTAAAAGTAAAGATTTATACAATAGACTCTTCATTTAAACCTTCTATAAATAAATAAAAGCTTTACATGCACCCATTTTGCGGTTCTGCCTTCAGGCATTTATTGTGTGTTATATTTCCCAGCTTTCTCATACTTAATGTTTTATGGCCTGCTCCCCAGATTCAGGTAGTAAATGGTTAAAAGTTACATTTAATAAACAGAAGGGCTGAAGAAATATATTTTAATTTAAAATAGCTTGGAATAGAAATCTTTGCCCAGTTTCAAAATAGGCAGCACCTAAAGTGAATGAGCAAAGAGGAGATCTGATCTGTTCCAATGAAGCCTTCTATAGTATGCATGTGCTGTTGCATATGGACCTAAAAAATGTGGAACTCAGCTAAATTCAGCCAAGGTTGTCTAATCACTGATTAATGGTTTTCCATTTACATAAAGGAGAAACAGTGGAAGCAAACTAAAACTCAAGCCAACATGTTTAGGAGAATAAGACTGAACATTGGAAGAAAAACTTCTGAAAAATCTCCAGCAGAAATATTATATTGAATAAGTCCATTCTCTCCTGTAACACATTAGCCTCCTTCTCTCCATTCAAGTATCTCTTGGTAAGTTTCACAGGTTAGGCACAAAAAAATGAAAAATATATCTCGAAATGAGTATAGAACCAGATAGTTGATGTGCCCTGGCCCATATTCACCTGCATTAGGAGCTTAAAGACCAAAATATTATGCTCTTAAATATCCCTGTCAAATGCCCATAGCCATTCCTCTACTGACAATATGATAGGGAGGCTACAGCTTCATAATAAACAATTAAGGTTGTCAGTTATGAAGTAAAGCCACTTTAATATGAAACTATATCATACTTGGGGTAATTAGTTCAAACCTTCTACAAGGCTATTTCTGGTCCTGAAAGATGGATTGGTTACTCATTCATGGGAGATTAGACTGGCCAGTAAGTTCAAGTGGATTATCTAACAGGCTTGTTGTTAGAATGGCAGAGATATGAAAACTTGGGATTTGGGGGCATCCATTTTCTGCCTCTTGAACCAAGGAACAGAGAAAGCTCACCTGCAGAGAGAAAATTAAGCAGCAATGGAGGGAGAGACAGAGAGACAGACAGGCAGAGAGGAGAGTCACGCAGGGTGTACATCTTACATTCCATGTGGGCGCTTTGTTCTTGTTCTTGGCTCTACTTTCTGCCAATTATGCCCAGTTGAACTTCTGTACTTGACTTCCACCTAAAAACTATAAACAAAAACTCTACATCTTGAAAGTATATTTCTTTGTTGCTATGTTTGTTTAAGCTAGTTTCAACTGATCTATTTTCAACCAAAACACCTTTGCACACAAAATCATGAGACAGAAGTCTGAAGGTCTGGGAATGAAATAGTCTATCCTAGAATTTACAGTTTCTCCGTAAAAATAAATCACCTGTAACATAAAAGTGAAAGTGAAACTAAGATCATGGCATCCAGTCCCATCACTTCATGGCAAATAGATGGGGAAACAGTGGACACAGTGGCTGACTTTATTTTTCTGGGCTCCAAAATCACTGCAGATGGTGATTGCAGCCATGAAATTAAAAGACGCTTACTCCTTGCAAGGAAAGTTATGACCAATCTAGACAGCATATTTAAAAAGAGAGACATTACTTTGCCAAGAAAGGTCCATCTAGTCAAGGATATGGTTTTTCCAGTAGTCACGTATGGATGTGAGAGTTGGACTATAAAGAAAGCTGAGTGCCGAAGAATTGATGCTTTTGAACTGTGGTGTTGGAGAAGACTCTTGAGGGTCCCTTGGACTGCAAGGAGATCCAACCAGTCCATCCTAAAGGACATCAGTCCTGGGTGTTCATTGGAAGGACTGATGTTGAAGCTGAAACTCCAATGCTTTGGCCACCTGATGCAAAGAGCTGACTCATTGGAAAAGACCTTGATGCTGGGAAAGATTGAGGGCAGGAGGAGAAAGGGACGACAGAGGATGAGATGGCTGGATGGCATCACCGACTCAATGGACATAGGTCTGGGTGGACTCTGGGAGTTGGTGATGGACAGGGAGGCCTGGCGCACTGCAGTTCATGGGGTCGCAAAGAGTTGGACATGACTGAGTGGCTGAACTGAAAATGTTGGCCACTCAGTCATGTCTGACTCTTTGTGACCCCATGGACTACAGCACACCAGGCTCCTCTGCCTATGGAGTTCTCCAGGCAAGAATACTGGAGTGGGTTGCCCTTTCCTTCTCCAGGGGATCCTCCTGACCCAGGGATTGAACCTGGGTCACCTGAACTGCAGGCAGACTCTTTACAGTCTGAGTCACCAGGGAAGACATCTGTAACATAAGGAGCTTACAAAAAATGCAAGGTTTTATCAAGACACTCTTATTAGTTTGAGATCCTTCTTCCAACTAAAGCTGCAGTTTTTGTGAGACGTTTTTATACATAATTTATATTAATTTATTTGATCTATACAACTATGATACAGATACAATTATCATCTATTGTTTTCATTTCATAGGTAGAAAGGCGGCAGCACTGACTGTTGCCTGGTTCACAAAATGTGTTTGTTGCTGGTAGAATTGTCCAAACCCAAAGTCTAATGTGGCTTCAGAGGGCTGCGTTTAACTCTTCTGCTACTGTATCTCCTTCATACTTCAGACCTCTTCTTGGCCTGGACACCTATGGTAACTTTATTTTCTGGTCTCTACTGGACTTATCTATAAATCAGGTCTCCAGCTCGTACTTTTGCATTGTGTCCGATTTTAGCTCTCTTCACAGGCATTGAGGTTTTTCCATGTAGTTGTCCATTGTGCTGGGCACTGAGAATAACAGTGCTGAATCAGACACAACTGTTGACTTTGATGTATTCACATCTTGGGAGATACAAATTAAAGCAAATAATAATGTATGTACTGCAAGATGAAATATTCATCACGTAGCTAACATGTGACAGACACTGAACAATTAAAGAGTACAATCATTATACAGAAGTCATAAAGAGAAACATTCCCTGACTTGAAGAATCTAGTTTTACTAACCTAGAGTCGATAAAGAGGAAGCCTTACATTTTCATTTCTGCATCTGTATCCTAATGTTTGGCATAAAACAGACACTCAATAAATACCAAATGGTTAACTAAATGAAGTAGAAATTTTAATAATATTAATAGCTACTAGGTTTATTTAGCACTTATTCTATATAAACAAATGAGCTACATGCTTTTTACAGGTAAACTTTTAAACCATTATAGTAACAGGTTGTTGTTGTTTAGTCGCTAAATTGTGTCTGTTTTGAAATCCCATGGACTGTAACCTGCCAGGCTCTTCATTTGCCAAGGGATTTCCCAGGCAAGGATACTGGATTGGGCTGCCATTGCCTTCTCCAGGGGATTTTCTTGACCCAGGAATCGAACTTACTTTAAGTTGTATAATTTTTAACCCTTTATAGAGACTCGGCATTCTTCTCATTCTTATTCCACCAAAATCCCAACTAACATTTCTACTTCATAAGTAGTACATTTTAAATGAAGCAGATGACCAATATTAATTATTAATATAATCATACACCAATTTGGGTTAAACAGAACAAATTAGTCACTTACTCAACTAGTAATATTAGCAAATATTTTGGTATCTATGCAGCCTGCATAGTAGCTCGATGGTCTAGTAGAACTGGATTTTGCAAACCTAGAAATATGATCTGACAACATTGCATAATGCAATCTTTTGTGAAAGGATGTTTAAAATAATGGAATTTATTAAACTTAATGCCAAGGAAAATTGAATACCCAGTATACTAAGGTTTGATATTTACATTTTGTTTTAATCTAAAAAAACATCAATTATACAATGTGTCTTGTGCAATGCCAAACTTAATTGAAGAATGTGCATCATTTATCATAACCTTTAGATTTTTCAAATGACTGATATTCCCAATAATATAAGTCATTCTTCAAGAAATATAAAGGCTTCTTTTATTTAAAAAACATTACTATAGCTATATCATCTAGTCGGATAAATTTTGTTCTGTTCTTTATGTAAGACATTATATCTTTTTTCCAAATAGTCAAGAATTATAGAAACATTCTGGAAAACAATTCTATTCCTGAAGTTTCCCTTCAACTATGTGTGTATTTCTCTTCACTGAATTTAATTATTTCAGTCTTATCCTCGATATTTGTCGATTTTTAGTGCTAAAATTTAACTTTGGGAATTTCAGACTTCAGAATACACATTTAAAAACAAATTTTAGAACTTTTACAATGGGGTTTTCAGTAATGTGCTTTCACATACAGAAAACTACAAATATTTATTTTTGGAATAAATTTGATGTAGTATTACTATTTTGTTTCCATAGTCATCAAAACTATGTTTCTGAAGAATAATTGATTCTGGAGTAGTGGGTTCTATATTCAATGATAAATGCATATTTCACATAAAAAAGCAAATCTTTTATTTATGGAATGTCACTTGAAAATTGGTCTCATTGAATGCTAATAGAATTTTCTGTGATAATGGAAATTCTCTATATCTGCTCTGTCCAATATGCAAGGTATTAGTCACATGAAGTCATTGAGCACTTAAATTATATATATTGATATTAACTTTATATTTAAATTATTTTAAAATATGCAAAATTAAAAATTTAGTTAAATAGCTATAATCCAATAAGAATTCAGTTCACTTGCTCTGTTGTGTTCAACTCTTTGTGACTCCATGGACTGCAGCAAGCCAGGCTTCCCTGTCCATCACCAACTCCCGGACCTTACTAAAACTCATGTCCATCAAGGTGGTGATGCAATCCAACAATCTCATCCTCTGTTGTACCCTTTTAAACTTGCCTTCAATCTTTCCCAGCATCAGCATCTTTTCAAATGAGTCAGTTCTTTGCATCAAGTGGCCAAAGTATTGGAGTTTCAGGTTCAGCATCAGTCCTTCCAATAAATATTCAGGGTTAATTTCCTTTAGGATTGACTGGTTGGATCTCCTTGAAGTCCAAGGGACTGTCAAGAGTCTTCTCAAACACCACAGTTCAAAAGCATCAATTCTTCAGCGCTCAGCTTTCTTTATAGTCCAGCTCTCACATCCATTCATGACTACTGGAGAAACCATAGCTTTGACTTGACGGACCTTTACTGGCAAAGTAATGTCTCTGCTTTTTAATATGGTGTCTATGTTGGTCATCGGAGAAGGCAATGGCAACCCACTCCAGTACTCTTGCCTGGGAAATCCCATGGATGGAGGAGCCTGGTAGGCTACAGTCCATGGGGTCACGAAGAGTCGGACTCAACTGAGCGACTTCACTTTCACTTTCATGCACTGGAGAAGGAAATGGCAACCCACTCCAGTATTCTTGCCTGGAAAATCCCAGGGACAGGAGCCTGGTGGGCTGCCATCTATGGGGTCACACAGAGTCAGGCATGACTGACGTGACTTAGCAGCAGCAGGTTGGTCATAGCTTTTCTTCCAAGGAGCAAGTATCTTTTAATTTCAAGGCTTCAGTCACCATGCACAGTGATTCTGGAGCCCAAGAAAATAAATTCTGCCACTGTTTCCACTGTTTCCCCATCTATTTGCCATGAAGTGATGGGACTGAATGTCATGATCTTAGTTTTCTGAATGTTGAGTATTAAGCCAACTTTTTCACTCTCCTCTTGCACTTCGACCAAGAGGCTGTTCATTCTTCTTTGAGTTCTGCCATAAGGGTGGTGTCATCTGCATATCTGAGGTTACTGATATTTCTCCCAGCAATCTTGATTCCAGCTTGTGCTTCATCCGGCCCAGCATTTCACATGATATACTCTGCATATAAACTAAATAAGCAGGGTGACAATATACAGCCTTGATGTACTCCTTTTGCAATGTGGAACCAGTCTGTTGTTCCATGTACAGTTCTAACTGTTGCTTCTTGACTTGCATACAGATTTCTCAGGAAGAAGGTAAAGTGGTCTGGTATTCCCACCTCTTTCAGAGTTTTCCAGTTTGCTGTGATCTGCATAGTCAAAGCCTTCGGCAAAGTCAATAAAGCAGAAGTAGATGTTTTTCTGGAACTCTCTTGCTTTAGCAATGATCCAGTGCATGTTGGCAATTTAATGTCTGATTCCTATGCCTTTTCTAAATCCAGCTTGAACATCTGGAAGTTCATGGTTCACATACTGTTCAAACCTGGCTTGGAGAATTTTGAGCATTACTTTGCTAGCATGTGTGATGAGTGCAATTGTGCAGTAGTTTGAACATTATTTGGCATTGCCTTTCTTTGGGATTGGAATGAAAACTGACCTTTTCCAGTCCTGTGGCCACTGCTGACTTTCCCAAACTTGATGACATATTGAGTGCAGCACTTTCACAGTATCATCTTTCAGGAATTGAAATAGCTCAACTGGAATTCCATCACCTCCATGAGTTTTGTTCAGAGTGATATTTCCAAAGGCCCACTTGACTTCACATCCCAGGATGTCTGGCTCTAGGTGAGTGATCACACCATTGTGGTTATCTGGGTCATGAAGATCTTTTTTGTATAGTTCTTCTGTGTATTCTTGCCATCTCTTCTTAATATCTTCTGCTTCTGTTAGGTCCATATCATTTCTCTCCTTTATTGTGCCCATCTTTGCATGAAATGTTCCCTTACTATCTCTAATTTTCTTGAAGAGATTGCTAGTCTTTCCCATTCTATTGTCTTCCTCTATTTATTTGCATTGATCACTGAAGAAGGTTTTCTTATCTCTCCTTGCTATTCTTTGGAACTCTGCATTCAAATGGGTATATCTTTCCCTTTCTCCTTTGCCTTTAGCTTCTCTTCCTTTCTCATTTATTTTTAAGACCTCCACAGACAACCATTTTCCCTTCTTGCATTTCTTTTTCTTAGGGATGGTCCTGATCACTGCCTCTTGTACAATGTTGTGAACCTCTGTCCATAGTTCTTCAGGCACTCTATCAGACCTAATCCCTTGAATCTATTTGTCATTTCTACTGTATAATCGTAAGGGATTTGATTTAGGTTATACCTGAATGGTCTAGTGGTTTTCCCTACTTTCTTCAAGTCAAGTCTGAATTTGGCAATAAGGAGCTCATGATCTGAGCCACAGTCAGCTCCCAGTCTTGATTTTGCTGACTGTATAGAGCTTCTCCATCTTTGGCTGCAAAGAATAAATCAATCAGTTTTGGTGTTGACCATCTGGTGATGTCCATGTGTAGAGTCGTCTGTGTGTTATTGGAAGAGGGTGTTTGCTATGACCAATGCATTCTCTTGGAAAACCTCTGTTAGCCTTTACCCTGCTTCAATTTGTACTTCATGGCCAAATTTGCCTGTTACTCCAGGTATCTCTTGACTCCTACTTTTGCATTCCGGTCCCCTATAATGAAAGGGACATTGTTTTGGGGTGTTAGTTCTAGAAGGTCTTTTAGGTCTTCATAGAACACTTCAACTTCATCTTCTTCAGCATTACCGGTCAGGGCATAGACTTGGATTATTGTGATATTGAATGGCTTGCCTTGGAAATGAACAGATATCATGCTGTCATTTTTCAGACTGCTCCCAAGTATTGCATTTCAGGCTCTTTTGTTGGCTACAAGGATTACTCCATTTCTTCTAAGGGATTCTTGCCCATAGTAGTAGATACAATGGTCATCTGAATTAAATTTGCCTATTCCAGACCGTTTTAGTTCACTTTTTCCTAAAATGTCAATGTTCACTCTTGCCATCTCCTGTTTGACCACCTCCAATGTTGCTCGATTCATGGATCTAACATTCCAGGTTCCTATGCAATGTTGTTCTTTGCAGCATTGGACTTTACTTCCATCACCAGTCACATCCACGACTGGGCATTGTTTTAACTTTGGCTCCATCTTTTCATTATTTCTGGAGTTATTTCTCCACTCTTCTCCAGTAGCATATTGGGTACCTACTGACCTGGGGAGTTCATCTTTCAGCATATCTTTTGCCTTTTCATACTGTTCATGGTGTTCTCAAGGCAAGAATGCTGAAGTGGTTAGCCATTGCCTTATCTAGTGGACCATATTTTGTCCCATCTTTCCACCCATTCTGGGTGGCCCTACATGGCATGGCTCATAGTTCCATTGAGTTACACAAGGCTGTGGTCCATAGGATCAGTTTGATTCATTTTCTGTGATTGTAGTTTTCATTCTGTCTGCTCTCTGGGGGATAAGGATAAAAGACTTATGGAAGCTTCCTGATGGGAGAGACTGACTGAAGGGGAAACTGGGTCTTGTTCTGATGGGTGGGGCCATACTCAGTAAATCTTTAACCCAATTTTCTGTTGATGGGTGGGTCTGTGTTCTTTCCCTGTTGTGTGTCCTGAGACCAACTATGGTGGAGGTAATAAAGATAATGGTGACCTCCTTCACAATGTCCCATGCACACACTGCCACACTCAGCACCCCAGATCCTGCAGCAAGCCATCACCAACCCATGCCTCCACCAGAGACTCCTGGACACTCACAGGCAAGTCTGGCTCAGTCTCTTGTGCGGTCACTGCTCATTTCTCACGGGTCCTGGTGTCTACAAGGTTTTATTTGAGCCCTCCAAGAGTCTGTTTCCCCAGGCCTGTGTAAGTTCCATAATCAAATCCCACTGGCCTCCAAAGTCAAATCCTCTGGGGATTCTCAGTCCCTTTGCCAGATCCTCAGGTTGGGTAAACTATTGCGGATCCTAGTATTTTCTTAACAATGGGAGAATTTACTTGGTATAATTGTTCTGCAGTTTGTGGGTTGTTTGCTGGATGGCTCTATGGTGGGGTTAATGGCAACCTCCTCCAAGAGGGCTTATACCACGCACAGGTCTGCTGTACCCAGAACCCTGTCCCTGTGGCAGGCCACGGCTGTCAAACTGGAAAATTATTCAAGAGATGGGAATACCAGACCACCTGACCTGCCTGAGAAATCTGCATGCAGGCCAAGAAGCAAGAGTTAGAACTGGACATGAAACAATAGACTTGTTCCAAGTAGGGAAAGCAACATGTCAAGGCTGTAATTGTCACCCTGCTTATTTAACTTATATTCAGAGTATATCACGTGAAATGCTGGGCTGGACGAAGAACAAGCTGGAATCAAGATTGCCAGGAGAAATATCAATAACCTCAGATACACAGATACACCACCCTTACGGCAGAAAGCAAAGAAGAATTAAAGAGCCTCTTGATGAAAGTGAAAGAGGAGAGTGAAAAAGTTGGTTTAAAACTCAACATTCAGAAAACTAAGATCAGGGCATCTGGTCCCATCACTTCAAGTCATATAGATGGGGAAACAATGAAAACAGTGGGAGACTTTATTTGGGGGGGCTCCAAAATCACTGTTCATTGGTGACTGCAGCCACAAAATTAAAAGACACTTGCTCCTTAGAAGAAATGCTATGACCAACCTGGACAGTATACTAAAAAGCAGAGAAACAACTTTGCCAATGAAGGTCTGCCTAGTCAAAGCTGTGGTTTTTCCAGGAGTCATGCATGGATGTGAGCATTGGACTATAAAGAAAGCTGAGCACTGAAGAATTGATGCTTTTGAACTGTGGTGTTGGAGAAGACTCCTGAGAGTCCTTGAGCTGCAAGGAGATCAAACCAGTCAATCCTAAAGGAAATCAGTCCTTAATAATGATGGTGAGGCTGAATTCTAATACTTTGCCCACCAGATGTGAAGAACTGACTCACTGGAAAAGACCCTGATTCTGGGAAAGATTGAAGGCAGGAGGAGAAGGAGATGACAGAGAATGAGATGGTTGGATGGCATCACCAAATGGATGCACAGGAGTTTGAGCAAGCTACAGGAGTTTTTGATGGACAGAGAAGCCTGGCATGCTGCAGTCCATTGGGTTGCAAAGAGTCGGACATGGCTGATCAACTGAACTGATCTGAGATCAAAGACAAACAAAAAGACTGGAAAGAACTCTGCATAGGAATGCAAGTCCCATGGTCTATAAAATATATGTTGCTATATGAAAGATAAATATATTTTTAATATTTAGAGGAAAGAAGAATAGAAAATAATCCATTGGAAAGAATACTTTTTACATATTAGACACTATATTCTTGATGTGACCAAAATCTATAGTTGCCAGGAAGGAAGAGAATTTACGGTAAAATAAAAAAATTGCCCTTGGAATCATCTGAATTCTTTTTCCATAACGCATGAACAGTAAGAATAAAAGGATCATGGCATAAGTTTACGACAGAGGAAAGGTAGTGCAGGGGAATTCATGTTGGGTACTTCTAACTTCTAAGACTGAGGAAACAAAAACTGGCATTAACAACTTAAGAATTGCAGTCAATAAACCTGTTGATGTCTATATTTTAGAGATTGTACCTGGATGTGGTAGATAAAGAAAGCCTTCTTACTACTCTTCAAGGACTCATGGTTCAGTGGTGATGCAGACAGACAGCAAAACACAATAAGAATCACTATAGTAAAGACACATATGAAAGTGTGATGTGGGCACAGAAGATGTGAGTTTCCTTTGGGGAAAAGAAATTAGGTTGATGGTTAGGATTAAGGAAGTTTGATAGAAGAGGTGACAGAAAGCTTCTTTGTAGAACAAATCTTATTCTTATACTATTAATAGTATTAAATAACATGTGCAAAGGCATGGTACAATGAGTCTTAAATTTTTTGTAATAAGAAATGCCTGTAGAGGTTATGCTCAAATGTGCTATAAATATAAAACAATCAAATTCCAGAAAATAAAAGAGGTCAACTATGGGTCTGAACATTCATGATATAGAAAGTTTGACTTGAGGATGAGATTTTTTTTAAAAAAAAGTGGACTTTAGGTAGGCTGACAAATATGGGAGGTCTTTTTATTCATTTTAAGTAATTAATTATTATAGCCATAAATTAAACTGGTTTGGTAAAAATAGCTAGTTATTTAGAACCAAAAATACACATGAAATAACACAAGAAAACTTGTGGCTGATAGATTGAGCCCAGATTGTGAGGTGCCTTGAATGGCAGGCTGAAGAATTATATCTTCCAATCACACACACACAGACCAGAATCTAAAAGTCATGGTTACAACACAATTTTCCAAAATGTGTCAGTTTAGTTAGAAATTACCAAATATTAGAGATAAACAAATATTACTGGAAGTATATACTACCTTTGGTGCCCTGCCTGTATCCAATCTATGATTAGTCAGTACTCAAGTCTTCACCTGTCTACTGCCTGAAGACTCTGCTACTGAGGGCTCTTTCTGACAATCAAATCTTTCTCGGTCTTCACAAGGAGTAGGCCAGAATGTCAAGAGGGAAGCAACCTAGATGTCCATCAGCAGATGAATGGATAAGAAAGCTATGGTACATATACACAATGGAGTATTACTCAGCCATTAAAAAGAATACATTTGAATCAGTTCTAATGAGGTGGATGAAACTGGAGCCTATTATACAGAGTGAAGTAAGCCAGAAAGAAAAACACCAATACAGTATACTAATGCATATATATATGGAATTTAGAAAGATGGTAACAATAACCCTGTATACGAGACAGCAACATATAGACAGTGTTCTATACACTGATGTATAGAACAGTCTTATGGACTCTGTGGGAGAGGGAGAGGGTGGGAAGATTTTGGAGAATGACATTGAAACATGTATAATATCATGTATGAAACTAGTCGTCAGTCCAGGTTCGATGCACGATACTGGATGCTTGGGGCTGGTGCACTGGGATGACCCAGAGGGTTGGTATGGGGAGGGAGGAGGGTTCAGGATGGGGAACACATGTATACCTGTGGCGGATTCATTTCAATATTTGACAAAACCAATACAATTATGTAAAGTTTAAAAATAAAATAAAATTAAAAAAAAAAAAAAAAGAGGTAAACTCTCAACCAGTTACACAGAGAAACTGGTAGATGAATATACCAGCATCTACAACCCTCAGGAAGAACAACTTTGAACTACGCTCAGTATATTTTCCACAGAACAACCCAGCTAAGTGGCTGCTTTAATGCTCATACTGTTAACCTGCCCAATAATGTACCCTGTGTATGCGTGCGCACTTGTGTCCAATGTAGCCCGTACTGGATTTCAGTCCTCAACTGCTACTCTTCCCCAACTCCACCCAAGTGCCCTCTGAGACAAACTACAAAATCAGCTGTTTTCCCTCAAACTCATCTCATAGCCAGTTTCTAGAGGAACTAAATCTTCCTCCTTACTACCAGAAGTGGTTTTAAGAAGCAGCTCGTAATGATGGAAATGTGGAATTGGACCACTTAGTGCTCACACAGCCACAAAGACCCAGTTGCTGGTGATAAGTGGGGTAGAAAAGAGAGACAAGTTTGTTTAAACCATCTCTATTAAGTTATTGAGGATTCCACACTATGTATGTTGTATACAACCTATGTATTAGTCAAAGTTAAATCAGATTTTGCTATGGTAACAGGCCATCCGAAGTCACACTGAAATAAAGCAGCAGGTGTACACTTTCCACTAATGCTACATCTGTAACAGGACATTGTTTTGGAAATAGAGTGATACAGCACTCAGTTTCACAATGTTGCTGGTCACTGTAACAGAGGAAAGAGTGGAAAAACACTTGGCAGATCTCAGAGCCTTCTCTCAGAAAGAGATGGCAATAGTTCTTACATTTCATTTCATTAATTCATTTCAAATTCATCTGCCCATGCCTAACTTCAGGAAGGTATGAAAATAGAACCCTGTTATATGACCTGTGAAAAAGCAAAACCTTTTTTTTTTGGATGGCATCAGTGACCTTCATGCCTCACTCCTGACTTCATGGCACTTTTCTTTTGTTTAATCCCTCTTTGCTTCTGTTTAATCATTCACCTATTTTTTTCTATCATTAACAATTTAAAAATCTTTATGATTTTCAATCATTTTCCAATTTGGGTTTAATTCTTTCTAAAATGAAGCTTGGTGAAAACCAACAAACAAAAAACATAGAAAACATTGACAATATATCTCAGATATTCACCTGGTGTTCCCATGCATTAACAAGCAAAGATAGCATTTACCTACTTGTTTGCTCTCTATATGGGAGAAGGCAATGGCACCCCACTCCAGTACTCTTACCTGGAAAATCCCATGGACAGAGGAGCCTGGGAGGCTGCAGTCCATGGGGTCGCACAGAGTCGGACATGACTGAGCGACTTCCCTTTCACTTTTCACTTTCATGCATTGGAGAAGGAAATGGCAACCCACTCCGGTGTTCTTACCTGGAGAATCCCAGGGACTGGGGGGCCTGGTGGGCTTCCGTCTATGGGGTCGCACAGAGTTGGACACGACTGAAGCAACTTAGCAGCAGCAGCAGCTTGCTCTCTATATACTTCACTTCAAATACTTTTGCCAAATCCAATCTTGAGCAGGTAATTTTTTTCTCTGAGGAACTGACCTCCTCAGTAAGAAGGCTAGCAATGTTAGTACAACAGTTATATCACTGAGGTAGGGCTTGTTCACATAATTTAACAATCTCTTGTCATACCTATTAAGATCTATTAACTTTTCATTTATGATCTTGTTCAATACAGAAACAAAATGTTTAGATGTTTCTAAAAGTAATAATACAATGATTTGCATTTGGGTCAATAAATAATACATTACTTGAGGGAAAGCAACAGGCAGTGTCTTTGGTTTTGTTTTATTGTTTTGCTTTTGTTTTATTGTTCACTCGGACTCCATTTTATACATCTTCTCTAAAGGAATTCAAATGCAAATTTTAAATTGCAACTATTTCTGTGACAAGCTGGCTTGACTCCCTGCTCAGTTGAATATAGGTCTTAAGGAGATAAAGAAAAATTTAAGGTACTTGCTAAAATGGGTATGAATTGATTATTTCATTTTAGCCTTAAGACACATGAGGTGGGCACTGGTAAATGTCAGAACAAGGATTCAAACCAGTGTTATGACTCCTGCCTCTCAAATTCACAGCACTTTTCCTCATCCATAAGGTAGTCTCCAACACAGTATGTAATTTGTTGGCTCTGCACTACTGGGGTAATATCATCATATGATTCTCTATCCTTTAGCGAAGCATTTCTAATAATAGTAGTAGGAAGAGAAGCAAAAATATCATAGAGAAAAGCAAAATATAAATTACCCAAGTTATCCATAGTTTAAGATTTAAATGATAAAACATAAAACTTCACTCTGCAGATGCTTTTAAGTTTTATAATTTCATTACTGCTCTATGTTAACAGGATCATTGCAAGGACTGTTATCACTCGAAGGATACGTGAACACATCTGGTAGGACTGAATGCATATGGTGGCAAGTACAAAAGCGTGTGTTGGAATGTGGTGAAGCTAAGGAGTTAGAAATGAGCAGTCAAAGAACCAATGCATCATGCTGACAGTAACGGCAAGACTTTGAAGTTTCAAAAGAACACATTCAGCCTGAACTTAGAAATGCACATAAGGACGGATGTTTACCAATCAGCTGATTAAACAATAAGCACAGGAAGACAAGTGACAGAGAAAGGCGAGCTCCCAAATTCTGACAAGGCTCTCAAACGTAAAAGAAAGGCAAACATTCCAGAGACTAATTTCAAATTATATTTTAGTTTTGCCTTTCGTTCTCAGGCATGCTCGGAAAACTGCATAGGGATTTTCAATTCACCCACTATTGGACACAATTATTTCAGTTGGATCACAGTGGGATACAAATGAAAATGGCTGTTGGGATTTCACAAGCAAATTCAAGTCCAAAGGGAACCAGCTGTGTAACAGGAACATTATGTTCTCAAGAGAATGGAACTTCTTCCCCATTTAGGTGTCCAAGTAGTGTGTGTAACATTTACATGAAAGAAGAAATCATATTAAGTTTGGATGTTCAGGATATCTTATTTTTTGCTGAAGATGTCAAGAATCCCTTCATGTCCCCAGAGAAGTTCCATAGCATGTTTCATCACTGACTAAAATAAGTCTTCAAAAGAACAAATGATTTGTAAAACAACATTTTATGCTAATCTTCTGGCTTTTACAGCATCTTGTCTTTTCCTTGTGAACCAGGCACACATGAGAAACTCAAATGCAAGTAATTGTTTAAATACCTCCATATACATTATTCATCACTGTCTTAGCTATTATGCATAACATTTCTTCATGGGCTGATTACACTTCCCCTCATCTTTTAGACTCACACATACTTAATTTCTAACAAAGATGTTTTAACACATATGGCAATCTGTCTACTGTAGTTTGGGTCTTTCCAGGCTTCCAGAGAAATTTTAATAATGGTATTTTACAATTAAAATTTATAAGATTCTGCAGGAGACAGTATATCTACCAAATTGAGGGATATTCTTCCAAAGTCTGGATGAGGTAGTTACATGAATTCTAACAAAGCCAATCTGAAGTTTTGGATCTAGTCGGTTAAGTGTGTCTGTTCTTAACTTTGAAAAGCTAATGGAGAACTGTGAATGTATACTTTGATGGCATTAACTCTGTTCTGATTTGGTCTGGCTTGGCTAACTACCTCTCCATCTGTGTTTCTTCAGTGACCTCCCAGGGGCTTACATCCTGTAAATCAGACTTGCAGAGATTAACAAATCCTCTGCTGCCCACCGCAAAAAGAGAAAAGATGTCCAGTTTGCTTCTCCCTGCTGAAAAACTACACTTAGACCAAGGACTGAAAATGTCCTCCTTTCATCTGAAGCTCCATACTGGTTTATATAGTTATAAAGGGTAAAGCACTCCAAAAATGGTCCATGCATTACTGATAAACATTGTAACTACTGTTATTACGGATAAGACAATGTCAACACACTCCAGTACTCTTGTCTGGAAAATTCCATGGACGGAGGAGCCTGGTAGGCTGCAGTCCATGGGGTCGCTAAGAGTCGGACACGACTGAACGACTTCACTATCACTTTTCCTTTCATGCATTGGGAAGGAAATGGCAACCCACTCCAGTATTCTTGCCTGTAAAATCCCAGGGAAGGGGGAGTCTGGTGGGCTGCCGTCTATGGGATAGCACGGAGTCGGACACAACTGAAGCAACTTAGCAGCAGCAGCAGCTACTGTTATTAAGGTCAATGTAACTAATTCATAGAAGTCAGTTCTTTGAAAGTTAAACTACTGAACTTCTCCCCAGTATACAGTGATCTATTTTGAGTCATGAGTGCATATTACCTATACTACAAGCTGTCTCTATCAGGGTTGATTAGTCCCAAAAAATCCTCATGGATGTTAATAGTGATAACTCATGGAAATAATCGTTTCTCTCAACTTTCACCAGAAGGTGGTAGAAGAAATTCTTCTGTTGCTCTCCAGATTGTTCCAGGTATACAAGATAAAATATGCTACTTCCACAGGCCTATCCCAAACTTCATAGCAATGTCTAGCAAAACATGCCCTCTATCCTACCGTGTTATACACCTATGAAATGTTTGAAAACTGGCAAAGGAAACCCATATTTTTAGTGATGTATACCTGGATTTTAAACTTATTTTAATAAAACAATCTCTACAAGATTTAGTATAAGAGTTGGGATCCTAAAGACTTAAGGTTTTTTAACTTAACTTGAGCAGTAATTAGGGAAGTATTTTCTCAACATGTATTCATTTGAATGCACATATATGTTCCATGAAATATTCCATTTTTATGTCATATTTCACTGTAAAAAAGTAATAATGTGGAAAAAATATGTTAATCATTACTTCTCCCCTAAACCTTATTTGCTAGGAAGATTAGCCACTCTTTCTGTGTGTACCCGTACTCTCTGTCCATGTATGTGAGTGTATATGAAGTTGCGTCCGACTCTTTGCCACCCTAGGGACTGCAGCCCATCACGTTCCTCTATCCACGGCATTCTCCAGGCAAGAATACTGTAGTGGGTTGCCATGCCCTTCTCGAGGGGATTTTCCTGACCCAGGGATTGAACTCACCTCTCTCCTGGGTCTCCAGCATTGGTAGGTGGGTTCTTTACCACTAACGCCCCCTACCACAAAACTCTCCTTACACTGTAATTCATTCTCTTTTCATTAGACTATGAGGTTCTATGAAATAATTCTATATGGCCATCTTCCTAACTCAGCAGAAGGGTAGAGAATGGTATATTGTGGTTTCCAAAGAAATGCTTCCTATTAAGTACATTAGTCAACCAAGAACTCAATCGATTTAAAGGGCATAGAGTGATCAAGGGAGACTGGAAAGATTTTAGACTCAATCCTCCCTGCCAATTCTGCCACAGTTAACATCAAGTTCTGCACAGCTTTTGGCAAATGATTTTTCTTCTCTGAGGCTAAATTTTCTCACAAGTAAAATATACATAATAGTGACTGCCTTATCAAATGTATCATTTTCAAATGATTATATACTCTATTTTTTTATATTATTTCTTACCAATATCAGGACACTTGTGGTAGTAAAGGGATAATTGAAACAACTACAATATTTGAAATATTTATTAACAAAATTTTAATATAGTGGTTTTATAAAATAGTTATGCTTTCTAACTGTGGTGCTTGAGAAGACTCTTAAAGAGTCCCTTGGACAGCAAGGAGATCAAACCAGTCAATCCTAAAGGAAATCAACCCAGAATATTCACTGGAAGGACTGATGTTGGACCTGAAGTGCCAATGCTTTGGCCACCTGATGTGAAGAGCCGACTCACTGGAAAAGACCCTGATGCTGGGAATGATCGAGGGTAGGAGGAGAAGGGGGCAACAGAGAATGAGATAGTTTGTTGCCATCACTGACTCTATGGACATGAGTTTGAGCAAGCTCAGGGACATAGTGAAAGACAGGGAAGCCTGGTGAGCTGCAGTCTATGGGGTTGCAAAGAGTCAGACACAATTGAGCAACTGAACAATAGTTATATTCAAAAACTATTTTTAAAAATAAAAACTGCATGAATCCATGCACATGAAGGGGCTTCCCAGGTGGCACAGTGGTAAAGAATCTGCCTATCAGTGGAGGAGGCACAAGAGATGTGGGTTCAATCTTTGGGTTGGGTAGATCTTCTAGAGGAGGAAATGTCAACCCTCTTCAGTATTCTTACCTGGAATTCCATGGACAGAGGAGCCTGACAGACTACAGACCATGGGGTCACAAGGAGTCTGATACAACTGAATGAATGAGCATATACACACACATTGTAGTAAAAATTTCAAGACCTACTTTTATCTTCTATCACAAAATACTGTAATGAGAATTGTTAGTCCTTGTAATATATTCCTGTATTTTATGAAGTTGCTTTACCATGTGTCTTTAATATTGCCACTAGTATTATTTTGAAATGCATTACTACCTAGTAGAACAAGTGTTATTTTGTTAGATAATATGTATGCATTTTAATATAACTAACTCTTATTGAGCATTTAGTATTTTCCTTCTATGAAAGGTAATTTGCAGATTGGAAATGTGCAAGTATTAATTGTACAGCTCAATACTGACATATGTACAGACCATACATACTCTCCTCCAAATCAAGATACAGAATATTCCCATCACTCCTTTTGCCTCTCTCTAGTCAAATTCCTGTTCAAACTAGAGATAGGCACTACTCTGATTTATGTATATCACCAGAGATTAGTGATTCAGTTTTTGAGGTTCGTAACAATGGAATCGTACTCTTTCACGTCTATATTTATGTAGTATTTATTTTGGAAGCTCCAAAATCACTGCAGATGGTGACTGCAGCCATGAAATTAAAAGACACATGCTCCTTGGAAGAAAAGCTATGACCAACTTATCAGTTGCCAGTCCAGGTTCGATGCACGATACTGCATGCTTGGGGCTGGTGCACTGGGACGACCCAGAGGGATGGAATGGGGAGGGAGGAGGGAGGAGGGTTCAGGATGGGGAACACATGTATACCTGTGGCGGATTCATTTTGATATTTGGCAAATCTAATACAGTTATGTAAAGTTTAAAAATAAAATAAAATTAGATAATCTAAAAAAAAATAATAATAAAATAAAATAAAAACCAAAGTCATTGCCAAAAAGGTCTGTCTAGACAAAGCTATGGTTTTTCCAGTAGTCATGTATGGATCTGAGAGTTGGACTATAAAGAAAGTTGAGTGTTGAAGAATTGATGCTTTTGAACTGTGGTGTTGGAGAAGATTCTTGAGAGTTCCTTGGACTGCAAGGAGATCAAACCTGTTAATCCTATAGAAAATCAGTCCTGAACCTTCACTGGAAAGACTGATGCTGAAACTCCAATACTTTGGCCACCTGATGCAAAGAACTGACTCATTGGAAAAGACCCTGATGCTAAGAAAGATTGAAGGCAGGAAGAGAAGGGGAAGACAGGATGAGATGGTTGGATGGCATCACTGACTCCATGAATATGAGTTTGAGCAAGCTCTGGTAGTTGGTGATGGACAGGGAATCCTGGCGTGCTGCAGTCCGTGGGATCACAAAGAGTCGAACACAACTGAGTGACTGAATTGAGAACTCATTATATGGTTTTCTACTGGAAGTGTCTGATGATGTAGATATCAAACTGTTTGTAAGTTTTTCTTTAATAAGTCCAAAATCATTGAGCCAATTTCCATACATACACAAACTAAATAGAAAAATAGTAAAACTAATTAAGAAAAATAGTCACTTGATATGCATCAAAGATTATGCAGAAAGAATGCTATTTAAATATAGCTTCTGCAGCAGGCCATGTCAAATTTCTGCCATGATCTTCTAAAATTAATTAGTGACATTTAAAGTACTGGCTGATGCTTTCTCATCACTACGCTGATTTTTATGTTGTCCATGCAGCCCATGTATCTGTTGACTGATGGTGGTGAAAACTCTAACAAGTTATACAGATCATTACCAATTCCCTTGTATAACTGAATTTTCATTAAATTTTTCACTAAACATGCACTTTTGATTTTCTGCATCTTATGGAAAGGGTGTATTATAACATTAAAAAAACATTACTAAGTTTCATTATAGATCTCACATATAGATACAATTCGAGGTCTACCTTATTCAATGTACAGCTACATGACTATAGGAAGCATGTGCAAAGTATTCTCTGTAAGCTCAACAGAACTGCTCAACTCCCATCTATGATACATATTTCATACATATGTAATCGATAATTTCTTGTGTTTCCCAATATTACAGCCTTATGATCTCTTTGGCAATGGCACACATTCATACTCTCAATAAATGCCTTTATACCATATTTTTCCGAAGTTTAAAACCAAGTGTCTTAAAGGCCCAGGTCCTTCATCATGGATCCTTGGGCCATAGGTATCCTGGCTTCTTCTCCACAGACATCTGGATGGGGCCTTGCTCATGCTCTTCACCTTCCCTACACCCTGCATATGATCTTCAGCCTCTACACTAGGAACTGTTTTAATGACCACAAAGCCCTCACCTCTGCTTTGATCCAGACAGTATAGCCCTGTGCTGCTGGAAGACAGGTGTGTGATGATATCCAGGTTGTTCCTTTCTCACTTTGTGTCATAGGGGACTAATGGGTGGCCAAGCTGGCTTCCAGTCTGGTTTTCCAGTCTTCCTACAAAAGCAGAAATTCCATATACACACTACCCTATATAAGATATATAATGAAGAAGGACATACTGTAGAGCA